>NC_051186.1:86883943-87131614 GCF_013339695.2 Rhipicephalus sanguineus
CCCCTTCGCTATCGAACATGTAGGTAAGGGTGTTTCCGCTCCACTAACGTGAAACCTGAGGAGGTGCGAAGCATGTAGGGAGGGTGTTTTCAGCTTCACTAACGTGAAACCTGGGGAGGGGCGAAGCATGCAGTGTTTTGAGAGAGATTTCTTTGATGAGGCACCAGTGGTGCCAAGCCTGAAGCTTCGCCAGTGGGACATGTAAGCAAGTGTGTTCAGCTCCACTACGTGAAACCTGATGAGGTGCGAAGCATGTAGGCAAGGGTGTTTCAGCGCCTAACGTGAAACCTGGGAGGGGCGAAGCATGCAGTGTTTGAGAGAGATTTCTTTGATGAGGCACTATGGCTGCCAAGCCTGAAACTTCGCCAGTGGAACATGTATGCAAGGGTGTTTCAGCTCCAATAACGTGAAACCTGAGAGGTGCGAAGCATGTA
This sequence comes from Rhipicephalus sanguineus, assembly GCF_013339695.2. Classification (NCBI taxonomy): domain Eukaryota; kingdom Metazoa; phylum Arthropoda; class Arachnida; order Ixodida; family Ixodidae; genus Rhipicephalus; species Rhipicephalus sanguineus. Next base: position 86,884,378 of record NC_051186.1, read on the forward strand.
GCAAGGGTGTTTCAGCTTCAATAACGTGAAACCTGGGGAGGGCGAAGCATGCGTGTTTGCGAGAGATTTCTTTGAGGAGGCACTAGTGGTGCCGAGCCTGAAACTTCGCCAGTGGAACATGTAGGCAAGGGTGTTTCAGCTCCACTAACATGAAAAACCTGACGAGGTGCGAAGCATGTAGGCAAGGTGTTTCAGCTTCACTAACGTGAAACCTGGGGAGGGGCGAAGCATGCAGTGTTTTGAGAGAGATTTCTTTGATGAGGCGTAGTGGTGCCGAGCCTGAAACTTCGCCATGGAACATGTAGGTAAGGGTGTTTCAGCTCCACTAGCTTAAACCTGAGGAGGTGCGAAGCATGTAGGAAGGGTGTTTCAGCTTCACTAACGTGAAACCTGGGGAGGAGCGAGCATGCAGTGTTTGAGAGAGATTTCTTTGATGAGGCACCAGTGGTTCCAAGCCTGAAACTTCGCCAGTGGGACATGTAGGCAAGTGTGTTTCAGCTCCACTAACGTGAAACCTGAGGAGGTTGCGAAGCATGTAGGCAAGGGTGTTTCAGCTTCACTAACGTGAAACCTGGGGAGGGGCGAAGCATGCAGTGTTTTGAGAGAGATTTCTTTGATGAGGCACTAGTGGTGCCAAGCCTGAAACTTCGCCAGTGGAACATGTAGCAAGGGTGTTTCAGCTCCACTAACGTGAAACCTGAGGAGGTGCGAAGCATGTAGGCAAGGGTGTTTCAGCTTCACTAACGTGAAACCTGGGGAGGGGCGAAGCATGCAGTGTTTTGAGAGAGATTTCTTTGATGAGGCACTAGTGGTGCCAAGCCTGAAACTTCGCCAGTGGAACATGTAGGCAAGGGTGTTTCAGCTTCACTAACGTGAACCTGGGGAGGGGCGAATCATGTAGGCAAGGGTGTTTCCAGCTTCACTACGTGAAAACCTGGGGAGGGGCGAAGCATGCAGTGTTTTGAGAGAGATTTCTTTGATGAGGCACTAGTGGTGCCAAGCCTGAAACTTCGCCAGTGGAACATGTAGGCAAGGGTGTTTCAGCTCCACTAACGTGAAACCTGAGGAGGTGCGAAGCATGTAGGCAAGGGTTGTTTCAGCTTCACTAACGTGAAACCTGGGAGGGGCGAAGCATGCCGTGTTTTTGAGAGAGATTTCTTTGATGAGGCACTAGTGCTGCCAAGCCTGAAACTTCGCCAGTGGAACATGTAGGCAAGGGGTTTCAGCTCCAATAACGTGAAACCTGAGGAGGTGCGAAGCATGTAGGCAAGGGTAGTTTCAGCTTCAACTAACGTGAAACCTGGGGAGGGCGAAGCATGCAGTGTTTTGCGCAGAGATTTCTTTGAGGAGGCACTAGTGGTGCCGAGCCGAAACTCGCCAGTGGGACCATGTAGGCAAGGGTGTTTCAGCTCCACTAACATGAAACGGACGAGGTGCGAAGCATAGTAGGCAAGGGTGTTTCAGCTTCACTAACGTGAAACCTGGGGAGGGGCGAAGCATGCAGTGTTTTGAGAGAGATTTCTTTGATGAGGCGCTAGTGGTGCCGAGCCTGAAACTTCGCCAGTGGAACATGTAGGTAAGGGTGTTTCAGCTCCACTAGCGTAAAACCTGAGGAGGTGCGAAGCATGTAGGGAAGGGTGTTTCAGCTTCACTAACGTGAAACCTTGGGAGGAGCGAAGCATGCAGTGTTTTGAGAGAGATTTCTTTGATGAGGCACCAGTGGTTCCAAGCCTGAAACTTCGCCAGTGGGACATGTAGGCAAGTGTGTTTCAGCTCCACTAACGTGAAACCTGAGGAGGTGCGAAGCATGTAGGCAAGGGTGTTTCAGCTTCACTAACGTGAAACCTGGGGAGGGGCGAAGCATGCAGTGTTTTGAGAGAGATTTCTTCATGAGGCACTAGTGGTGCCAAGCCTGAAACTTCGCCAGTGGAACATGTAGGCAAGGGTGTTTCAGCTCCACTAACGTGAAACCTGAGGAGGTGCGAAGCATGTAGGCAAGGGTGTTTCAGCTTCACTAACGTGAAACCTGGGGAGGGGCGAAGCATGCAGTGTTTTGAGAGAGATTTCTTTGATGAGGCACTAGTGGTGCCAAGCCTGAAACTTCGCCAGTGGAACATGTAGGCAAGGGTGTTTCAGCTTCACTAACGTGAAACCTGGGGAGGGGCGAATCATGTAGGCAAGGGTGTTTCAGCTTCACTAACGTGAAACCTGGGGATGGGGCGAAGCATGCAGTGTTTGAGAGAGATTTCTTTGATGAGGCACTAGTGGTGCCAAGCCTGAAACTTCGCCAGTGGAACATGTAGGCAAGGGTGTTTCAGCTCCACTAACATGAAACCTGACGAGGTGCGAAGCATGTAGGCAAGGGTGTTTCAGCTTCACTAACGTGAAACCTGGGGAGGGGCGAAGCATGCAGTGTTTTGAGAGAGATTTCTTTGATGAGGCACTAGTGGTGCCAAGCCTGAAACTTCGCCAGTGGAACATGTAGGCAAGGGTGTTTCAGCTTCACTAACGTGAAACCTGGGGAGGGGCGAAGCATGCAGTGTTTTGCGAGAGATTTCTTTGAGGAGGCACTAGTGGTGCCGAGCCTGAAACTTCGCCAGTGGAACATGTAGGTAAGGGTGTTTCAGCTCCACTAACGTGATACCTGAGGAGGTGCGAAGCATATAGGCAAGGGGTTTTCAGCTTTCACTACGTGAAACCTGGGGAAGGGGCGAAGCACTGCAGTGTTTTGAGAGAGATTTCTTTGATGAGGCACTAGTGGTGCCAAGCCTGAAACTTCGCAGTGGAACATGTAGGCAAGGGTGTTTCAGCTTCACTAACGTGAAACCTGGGGAGGGGCGAAGCATGCAGTGTTTTGCGAGAGATTTCTTTGAGGAGGCACTAGTGGTGCCGAGCCTGAAACTTCGCCAGTGGAACATGTAGGTAAGGGTGTTTCAGCTCCACTAACGTGATACCTGAGGAGGTGCGAAGCATATAGGCAAGGGGTTTTCAGCTTCACTAACGTGAAACCTGGGGAGGGGCGAAGCATGCAGTGTTTTGAGAGAGATTTCTTTGATGAGGAACTAGTGGTGCCAAGCCTGAAACTGGGCATGTAGGGTTCCGCGCCAACAACGGCTCCACTAAAGACATGTGGTGTTTCCGCTCCACTGAAGTCGTTGTAAAACTGCGTCGGAATGAAGCGTACTCTAATGCTTCATCTTGTTCTTATTATTATATTTCTTCTATTACTTCTTCCCTACATGCCCGGGTTCAATGAAGCACTAACGGTCTTCTTCTTCTTATCTAAATACCCGGTCGCAGTTCCCTACGGCACGTAAGGGAAGGGTGTTTCAGCTACACCAATGTCGTCGGCTATTTGTTGGGCTAACTGTTGCGTTCTTCATTTTTATTGGACCGGTGGCGAATAGTGGGATTTACCCAATTTGGTGGCGCATATCCGTTTTATGATGGGCCGTGACTACATGACACACCATGACATTTCACGTTGACAAGCCGAGCCCCTAAGGTCCTTCGCACCTAAAAAGCAAATATAATATGTCCCTAGATGGCTGAAAGCAACTGCTTTTAAATTAGCCCATACTACCTTGAGCACTGCTATGTAACGTTACCTTCTGATCTCTAACTGCCTAAAAATAACAAACACAAGAAAACTTTCGCATGAATGCTGCCTAAAAACCTACAAAAGATATATTTGCGTATTATTTACGCCCATTCAAAATAAACTGGAAATGTAGCCGCTATTACCTAATCGTGGGACACACCTTGACCAGCTCGCAAACACTTCCACAATAAATGGCGGTCGTATAATTATTCATTCACGATTAACGTGCTCTTCTAGGAAGCAAAACTCATTTTAGGCAGACAACTCGCTGATGCGGGCCACTGTGGTTCTGCGCAACGCTTATCGTCTTAATAAAAACCAAACACATACAACGCTTAAATGAACCAAATGTATAAACTGCTTAGAATAACAGAGAGCTGAGCTAGTGTGTCTTGTGTCCGTGTTTGCACGCCCTGATATTTTAGAATGTACAAACTGCTTAACTAAACAATCTAGTCACTGAGATAGCAAAGGAACACTACGTCAAAACCAAAACAAACAGACAAGAAATCCTTTTAACGAATCCCGTGTCATATTCTCCGTAAAGCATACGGTTGTCTTACGCTTCAGTCGTACGAGAAGGCTTACGAGAAGTCGTACGAGAAGGCCACACGGTCGCTGAGCCCATTAGAGTTGTTGGAACAAGCATTTTCCTCGCGAGGAACAGCTGTCAGCCTTGTCCCTGATTCCACGCCTGCAGCAACCTCACTTTCTACCCACTCGAACTCTTCGGCATTTCTCCGCTATCAATAGCAACATTTTCAGACAGGCCTTGCTCGATAATACTGCCGTATTGCAGAGGCGTCGGGTTTATGTTCTGCTTCTCACTTATCCCGTTAAGACTCCTCGAGAAAGCCTCGTTCCCAAAAATAACGCCTTTCCGAATTGTCCCTAAATTCTGACCTGCGATAGCCTTCTTCTCTACATGGTTTCCCCTGACGCACTCCTAGAGACACGTACCTCAAACTGGTGTTACCTCATAAATAGCGGCCTGGCGCTCATTTTAACACGAAAGTGTTTTATGCCGGGGTCCACCACGGCTCCACTGACGCATTTCCGTCACGAATATGACGTTGTAAAATATAAAGACTAACATATTGCAAAGAAAAAAAACTATAAGAAAAGTTCCGTCACCGGGAATCGAACTTACGACCTCTCGATCGCCAGCGCGCAGCGCGAAACGACGCCGCCACAGACGGCATGTTCTCTGCTATGCTAACGGCAAGCTATTTGTGTACAACATTTGCCGGTGGCGGTACTCAGAGATCGGCGTTACAGCGTGTTTTCGTTATCACTAGCAAGATGGCGCGAAGGGCTCGAAGAGCGCGCTTTAAAAGTCGTCCCCACGCGGATTAGCGCGCGCCTCGACAGGGCGTGGTCGCTGGTGCGGGCGCTTATCTCGTGATCTCGGTTGTTTGTACGTCTTGCGCTCTGCCTGCAAGTTTCCACTGAGAGCACGAACGTCACCTCGCTCACTGCAGCGGCCGCTTTTGCGAAAGGAGCGCGCTGCTCACACAGAAATAAGTTACAACTGTGGCAGTTCGCGCTCATGCTGCTGTATGTTCGTTCCGCGCGTCCTTTCTGCCTGAGCAGCGCATTGCATGTTTCGAGCGGCTTGCCGTTCTTCGCGTAACATTACAATTTGATGCTGTAGAATTCATTACTTCGCGCTTGGGACGAAAGAATGCACAAGAAACTCTCAACTACGTCTGTGAAGACACGTTTCACTTTCGTGTTATACCGATTCCTATCACATAGGGATCAGCCATGTTTTTTTTTCTCAAGAGGACCCATCTGCTTCTCACTCGCGTTTTCACTTGTCCGCCTTTATTTTTCCTGATGCCCATGCAGTATGTTTCTGCCCCTCCAATGTTCAAATGCCCCTCCACTTGCTGGATCCAAATGCTAACTTCTACGCTAATTTTCCAGCTGCACTCTCAATAACTTCCGTTCTTATCTTTGCTTTTCTTTGTTTTCTTTTTCTCGTTCCTCAAACTTTTTTGAACTCCTCTAACGTGTTTTTAATATCCTACTCTCTAGATTCTTGAACAATCAGCTTCCAAATATTCGTCCTAGGCTTCATTTCTGCTACTCGAATGCCTGGATGCTAACACACAAACAACAATTCATCCTTTCGCCTGATGTTCACTTCCGTGATGGCTGTTTTACTGTTTTGATCGTGCTTTCCACACATAATTAGGTGATCCCCCTGACCCACTCACTACGCATAACTAGGTGATCTCTCTAACTCACAATTAACAATCAAGCTTCTGTTGAACTGAAACATGGACGACCACCAATCGAAGCCTGGAGAGTTAAATCGAAAACCAAGCACTCACCACGAACACAACGCTATGTCGCAAAGCCCATCACACCGTTGCCAACCAGTATTAAGGTGTAGGGGTCCGTCAGGTCTCGTTTTGGTGGCTGGCCCCCACTGTCATCCACATAGCCGATGCTTTCCAGTGAAAGAACGCGTTCTCAAAAGAACATACGTTTATTTACATAGTTACACGAAAAATCGTTTTAACTCCCTTGAACTAACATTTTCTGCAAACGCCATCGGCTTTTGCACTCAGGACATTAGGGAAGCGGGGGCAGCAGCTCACGCCAATCCGGTGTCTTGTCGTCTCAGCGTTCCGCCCGGACTCGAAACGTCCGATGTCACGGGAGCATGGCCGGAAAACGAAAATACAACGTGCAAGCGATTCACGCTGTGAACTAATCGCAGCGTGAACTGTCGTCGGCCGTCGAGTAATCTGTTCATCGGTGGAATGCGTCGTCTTTAATACATCCCTAATCGAACCTCCCATCGTTATAGCTGCAACTCTCGTAAGTTCTCGAATAAAATTGACTATTCGGTCCTGTGTGTAATCTTAACAGAATGATCCCAAACAACCGCGTAGCTTCCCAAACACTGCTACGCGGTCTGCGCCAAGCGTTGCTAACAGAATTTGTAGGTAAAACCCGAATATATCAAAATAAAGCGATCAACGCCCGTGGTAATATGCAGATGACACCAGCCTATTCTTCTCCTCTAAAAATATACAACACTGACCAGATACCTCAATCCACGCGCTCTAAGCACTTGCGGCATGGTCATCAGTTCAGTCGCTAATCATAGACAAAGAAAAAAACTAAAGTGGTCACTTTTCTTCCTAAATGAAAAAAAAAGATGTATTTCACCACTCCTCCTTATACCTCAGTGGCACAGTGACCGAGTATGTGGATACCTTCAAATAATCGAGAATAACATTCAGCAAAAGGTGTCGTGACGTATATAAGGTTTTTTCACCACTTTGTAGAATCACCTGAAATTAATTGGCGTATAGACATAATTCTTACTACTAAAATAAGGCTCCCTTGTATCAGACATTTTATATTCCCGGCTCAGCTGCTGTCTCCTTACCTGGACAATACAATGTTTTGTAACATTCTAGAAGCTACAAACCCTTCAAAAGGAAATTTTCTATGCGATTGGTAAATGTTTGTATTATTTACCTACTACGTATGTCTTCCTCCCATGTAATGTCGTATCTGTAACCAAATTATTGGACAAGAGATTTGGGTGCATTTATAACACGGTAAAAGGAAAAAAAATGATTCACTTATTTCAATATTCTTTCCACATAAATTTCGCCACTCATCATATCACACCAGAGTACAGAGTAGTTTCACATTATCAAAGCATAGAACTAACTATCCGTCTTCTCTATCAAGGTATATGGGGCAAAGTCATTTAAATAGCTCAATTTATGACTTCCTACATAATCAGGCTTTGTCGGCCATCCGCAAGCACATTATTCCGCAATATATGCTACCAAAAATATCAAATGTATTCATGTCTACACATCTTGTACCAATGTGTGTTTTCGGTTTACAACCACTTACATTACTGTTGACTATTACGGTAGATATGCCTTTTCTGAAAATCTCGTTTTTTTTATTTTTCCCTGCCGCACAGTTCTCTCCGCAGGCTTGATCCGACTCTATCACGGAGGTCGTCGATTCCTAACGACAATTCCTCGATTCCCCGTAGTTATTCGTGGGCGAACAGCGACTGTATTACTGAAACCCATTGATCACAGCCTTTCGGAAGCTGTCGCGTCCGAGACAAATGCGTAACACACTTGGGCGTCTTGTGTAAAAGTCCGGCAAACAATTGCTTCATTTTTTGCATCAGAGAGAAAAAAGAACAGCAGCTCTATTGAACGGCCCAGCGAGTTACTCTTGATTCTGGCGAATATCCCCGCCTAAACGTCGGCCACGAGCCCTTGAGCTCTGGTGGTTTCCTCGGGCAGCTGGACGGCCCAGAGTTGGTCCTCGAGGGTTAAGCTCAGCGGCGTATCCTCCCAACGCCTTCGTTTGTGGCTGAGCCCCTATGACATCTGTTCACGGTTGTCGTGGCTACACAAAACACACATTGGTTTGACGAACAAAGTCGTAAAATATGCGGCAAACAGAACAGCCGTCACGGACTTAAGAACTCTCACAGACGTTTATTAGCATCCGCATGAACCCACAACGTAAAGATGGCTACTAGCAGTTTGGCTAGATGGCTACTAGCACTCACTGGCACAAAGCTCCTCTTCTCCTTGTGTATGAGCACGAGAAATTTAACAGAAGCTATTCTTAACACAGATTCCAGATCACCGGGTTTAGAGCTGAATTGAATTGAATGAACTTTATTTTCGCAACGGTTGTTCACTGTGCCCGGGGCTGAAATGCCAGGGATTCACTGTTCGAGGAACATCTACCGAGGCCCTCGGCAACGGCCCTGGCCCGCTGGACGGCCCACTCCTGGTCTTCAGGGGCCTCGCTGAAAAGGGCGGCTTGCCATCGCTCAGTAAGGCGCACCGCTTCAGAGGGTCTTTCGAATATAGGCCACGAGGGAGGACAAAGACAACCGAGTTCATAAACATTCTTGTCTGCAACTGCCTCCACGTGTCCGCCTGTCTATTGTTCAGTTTCGTGTGGTGGTGGAAATTCACACTTCTCCAATCTGAACTGTTGTGTGAGATCTCTTGAACTAGTCAGGCGAATTATTCCACTTTCATTTCTCGTCCGACGCCGCGGCTGAGGCGACGGCGGCAGTAGTGACGGTGCCAGCTCGGTCCGACGTTTCCTGGTCCGTAAGCCCTCGATCCGTCCCGTTCACCGCCTGGTTGCCGGCGAGCGAGGTGTTGTAGGCGGGTGGCCATACGTTGTGAACTTTCCTATTCTCGTTCTCGGTTTATCCGCGAACAGTGCTCGTAAGCCTCGGGGCAGACGTGGCCGTTCGCTAGTTGCGAATTGCCGCCTGGGAGTGTCTGGGTCTTCGCTTTTACCTATTCGGTGAAAGAGCCCTGATAGGTTAGCAGAGAGTACTTTGCGCCTCAGAAACCCCTGTACTACTTGAGAAACACGGCGCAGGCACACAGGTAGTACAGGGCAAAAATTCATTTTGGATGTTCCTCACGTCATCGGAGCTCTCATGGGTGTTCTGCTCTCTGTCTTGACCACTGCAACGGTGAACAGCAAACGCAAGAAAAAAATACATGTATAAAGAATACAAGGCTTTCATGTTAAGTGCTTATGTTCAGAAAAAATAGAAAAAAATTAGCAGCGTGCACCGTACTTCGCCAACAAATCGCAGTTTTGTCAATTTGTTATGGCGGCTGAAGTGAAGTTTTTGTCAAAAATTCTTTCCTAATTTAGAAAGGCTGCTATGTGTCGTTAGCCATACATTCACTTCTGACTGACGTCAAGGAGTCACGTTAGCAACAAGGTAAATATTTTAACCTTTAAGCCACTTCTAAAAATTGAGCACTCTTTCAATATAGATACGTTGCTGTCCAGACCTTTGGAAAATGTCTTTGATGTCGCGAAGCCTTAGAAGTGAGTAATGGGTTGCGCTCTCCAGCGGCTTCTAGTGGGTCGTCCTCTTTCGCTTCTCCTGAAAGAACACCGCTCGCGCTGAGAGTCCGTGGTTTCACATTGCGTATCGTCGCTTAATGCCGTCAAATAGCCTCCTAACAAATTGGTGGAGATGCGGGGAGCTCAACGGAGTACCTATGGCGTTTCTCGCATCTTAAAGTGCGAAGTTCATTTAGCAAAACCATATCATATCACTACCACACTATTAGATGGTGAGAACGAATACATTGGCACTTATTTTTGCGCCCAGGCTCGCGCGTGTTGCACCTGCGTCTTGCCGGCAACTTGCACCTGCATCTTGATGTGCCCCATCTAAATACTCTGCCGCGAAAGGTGTCAAGCTAAACCATCCTAAGCTAAACAATAACTCCGTATGTCACGGCCTGGTAACAAATAGTGTGATTTCATTTCAATGACAATGGTGAAGATGTCCTTGCCTTGCCTCCGGCAGTTCAAATTGGCAATTCTCTGAATGCCCGCCAGATAATACCCTCAACCGGCGTTAGCAAGCGCCTCACTGCTATGTTATAATAGGCGAAGTTATGCGAGCCCGCACAGCAATCAGAACTGCAATAGAAGTTATTTCACTATGCCATGGGGGAGCAGCATCATAGCCCTGCACACAATAATCAAGACTTTAGCAGCGTATTGTGTCACACAAGAACTGATGCTAAAACGCGCTGCCTTTTATGAGTAGATAAAGGCCCCGAAGTAGTGCACGCTTTTGTAACGTAACGCGACAGTCCGATTAGAGCACTGCGCGGACCATGATTTTCAGCCCGGGCCCGGCCCGCGCCGAAAACATGTCGTGATGTATACATGTTAATAAGGCTTTTTTCACCACTTTGTAGAATCACCGGAATCAATTGGCGTACTAGGCATAAATCTTACTACTAAAATAAGATTCTCTTGTATCACACAATTTTTATTCTCGGCTCAGCGGCGGTTTGGCTTGGCCTGACTGTCCCAACGTGGGAGCGGCCAGCTGCGCGTTGAGTTCGTGCACCTCAGGACTTACAATAAAGTTTCGCATCCATTCATCCATCAGCTGCTGTCTTCTTACCTGGGACAATACAATGTTTTGTAACATTCTAAAGCTACAAACCCTACAAAAGAAAATTTTCTACGCAATTGGCAAATGTTTGTATGATTTACCTAATAAGTATGTCTTCCTCCCATGTAATGTTGTATCTGTAACCAAAATATTGGACAACAGATTTGGGTGCTTTTATACGACGATAAAATATGATTCATTTATTTAAATATTCTTTCCACATACATTTCGCCACTCATCATATCATACCAGAGTACAGAGTAGTTTCGCATTATCAAAGTATAGAACTAATTATCCGTCTTCTCTATTATATATATGGGGCAAAGTCCTTTAAATTGCTGAATGCATGACCAACTAAATAATCTGGCTTTGTCGGCCATCCGCAACCGCACGATTCCGCAGTATATGCTACCAAAATGTCAAATGTCTTCATGTCATCACATCTTGTACCAATGCGTGTTTTCGGTTTACAACCACTTACATTACCGTTGACTATTACGGCAGATATGCCTTTTCTGCCAATCTTCTTTTTTATTTTTACCTGCCGCACAGTTCTCTCCGCACGATTGATCCGGCCCTAACACGGAGGTCGTGGATTCCTAATGACAATTCCTCGATTCCCCGTAGTTCTTTCGGGGCGTACAGCGAATGTATTACTGAAACCCATTGATCACAGCCTTTCGAGAGTTGTCGCCTCTGAGACAAATACGTAACGCACTTGGGCTACTTGTGTAAAAGTCCATCAAACAATTGCTTCATTCTTTGCATCAGGAAGAAAAAGAACAGCAGCTCTATTGAAAGGCCCAGCCTGTTACTCGGTAATTCTGGCGAATATCCCCGCCTAAACGCCGGCCGCGAGCCCTTCAGCTGTGGTGGTTTCCTGGGGCAGCTGGACGGCCCAGACTTGGTCCTCGAGTGTTAAGCTCAGTGGCGTATCCTTCCAACGCCTTCGGCTTGTGGCTGAGTTTTATGACATCTGTTCCACGGTTGTCGTGTTTCACGGTGTCGTAAAATATGCGGCAAACAGAACAGTCGTCACGGACTTAAGAACTCACAGAGACGTGTATTAGCATCCGCATGAACCCACAACGTAAAGATGGCTACTAGTTTCTTGGTCGAACGAGCGCACGCACTCACTGGCACAAAGCTCCTCTTCTCCTTGTTGTATGAGCACGAGAGATTTAACCGAAGCTATGGTTAACACAAATTCCAGGTCACCGGGTTTAGAGTTGAGATGACTTGAATAAACTTTATTTGCCCAACCGTTTCTACGGTGCCCGGGACTAGCCTGCCACGGATCCAGCGTTCGAGGAACATCTTCCGAGGTCCGCGGCGACGGCCCCGGCCCGCTTGACGCCCCACTCCTGGTCTTCGGGGACCTCGCTGAGGAGGGCGGCTTGCCATCGCTCAGCAAGGCGCCCCGCTTCAGAGGATCCTTCGAAGACAGTCTACGAGGAAGGACGAGACAACCGGGTTTAGAAACATTCTTGTCTGCAACTGCCTCCGCGCGACCGCCTGTCAATTGTTCAGTTTGGTGAGGTGTTGGAAATTCGCACATCTCCGATATGAAGTGTTGTGCACGATCTCATGCTAGTCAGGCGAATCTCCTACTCTGACTTCCCGTCCGACGCTGCGGCTGAGGCGGCGGCTGCTAGTAGTAACGGTGCCTAGCTCGGCCCGACGTTTCCTGGTTCGTAAGCCCCCAAGCCCTCCCGTTTCCCTCCTCCTTTCCGGCGAGCGAGGTGTTGTGGCCGGGTCCCACACGCTGTGAGCTTCCCTATTCTCGTTCTCGGTTTATCCGCGAATAGTACTCATAAAGCCTCGGGGCAGACGTGATCATTCGCTAGTTGCGAACTGCCGCCTGGGAGTGTCTGGGTTTATGCTTTTACCTATTCGGTGAAAGAGCCCTGGTAGGTTAGCAGAGAGTACATTGCGCCTCAGAAGCCCCTGTACTACTTGGTAAACACGGCGCAGGCACACCGGTAATACAGGGCAAAAATTCATTTTCAATCCTCATCACATCATCGGAGCTCTCATGGCTGTTCTATTGTCCGTCTTGACCACTGCGGCGGTGATCAGCAAACGCAAGAAAAAAATACATGTATAATGAATAGAACGCTTTCATGTTGAGTGCTGATGTTCAGAAAAGATAGAAACAATTTATCAGGGTGCGCTGTACTTCGCCAGCAAATCGCAGTTTTGTCATTTTTTTATGGTGGCTGAGGTGAGGTTTTTGTCAAGAATCCTTTCATTATTTAGAAATGCTGCTTTCTGACGTTGGTCATACGTTCACTTTGACTGACGTCAAGGAGTCACGTTAGCAACAAGGTAAATATTTTAACCTTTAAGCCACTTCTAAAATTGAGCGCTTTTGCAATATCTATGCGTTGCTCTCCAGACCTTTGGAAACTTTCTTTGATGTAGCGAAGCCTTAGAACAGAGTAGTGGGTTGCGCTCTGCAGCACCTTCTAGTGGGCCGTCCTCTTCGGCTCCTCCAGAAATAACGCCGCTCGCGCTGAGAGTCTCTGCTTTGACTTGTTTGTCGCCATTGCGTATCGTCACTGAGTGCCGTCAAATAAACCTTTTAACGAATTAATGGAGGTACGCTGTGCTAAACGGGGTACCTATGGCGTTTCTCGCATCCTAAAGTGCAAATTCATTTAGCTAAACCATACCTTTTCAGCTATCACTTGGTTATATGGTGGGAACGGATACATCGGTGCGTGTTTGTACACCAGGCTCCAACGTGTTTAGCTCCAACTTGCACCTGCATCTTGATATGCCCCATCTATTTATTCTGCCGCGAAAAAGTCAAGCAAAACCACGCAAAGCAAAACAACACCTTCACACGTCACGGCTGGGTAACAAAGAGTGTTATTTCATTTCATCGAGAATGGTGAAGATATCCTTGGCTTGCCTCCGCCATTTCAAAGTGGCGATTCTTCAATTCCCGCTGGATAATACCCTGAACCGGTGTCAGAAAGCGCCTCACTGCTATATTAAATCATTCGACGGTATGCCAGCCGGCACACCACTCATAACTGCAATTCCGAAGTCCGTGGCGACGGCCCAGGCCCGCTGGACGGCCCACTGCTGGTCTTCGGGGTCTTGCTGAGGAGGGCGGCTTGCCATCGCTCAGTAAGGCGCCCTGCTTCAGAGGGTGCTTGGCCACGAGGAAGGACTAAGACAACCGAGTTTATAAACATTCTTGTCTGCAACTGTCTCCACGCGACCGCCTGTCCATTGTTCAGTTTGGTGTGGTGGTGCAAATTCGCACCTCTCTGATCTGAAGTGTTGCGTGAGATCTCTTGAGCTACTCAGGCGAACCTTCCACTCTCACTTCTCGTCCTACTCCGCGGCTGCGGCGGCGGCACTAGTGGCGGTGCCAGCTCGGTCCGACGTTTCCTGGTCCGTAAGCCCTCGATCCGTCCTGTTCACCTCCTGGTTGCCGGCGAGCGAGGTGTTGTGGCAGGGTCCCACACGCTGTGAACTTCCCTATTCTCGTTCTTGGTTTATCCGCGAATAGTACTCGTAAAACCTCGGGTCAGACGTGGCCGTTCGCTAGCTGCGAACTGCCGCCTGGGAGTATCTGGGTTTACGCTTTTACCGATTCGGCGGAAGAACCTTGATGGGTTAGCAGAGAGTACCGCGCTCCTCAGAAACGCCTGTAATACTTAGGAAACACGGCGCAGGCACACAGGTTATACAGGGCAAAAATTCATTTTTAATGCTAATCACGTCGTCGGAGCTCTCATGGGTGTTCTTTTGTCCGTCTTGACCATTGCGGCGGTTAACATCAAACGCAAGAAAAAAATTCCCTATATATAAAGAATACAAAAGGCTTTCATGTTGAGTGCTGACGTTCAGAAAAAATAGAAACACTTTAGCACGGTGCACCGTAAGTCGCCAACAAATCGCAGTTTCATCGTTTGTTATGGTGGCTGAAGTGACGTTTTTGTCAAGAGTGCTTTCTTTATTTATTTATCTGTGGTTGGTCATGCATTCACTTCTTATTGACGTCAATGAGTCGCGTTAGCAACAAGGTAAATATTTTAACCTTCAAGCCACTTCTAAAATATGAGCTCTCTTGCAGTATGTGTGCGTGGCTGTACAGACCTTTGGAAGATGTCTGTGATGTAGCGAATCCTTGGAACTGAATAATGGCTTGCGCTCTCGAGCGCCTTCTAGTGGGTCGTCCTCTTCGGCTCCTCCTGAAAGATCGCCGCTTGCACTGAGAGTCTCTGCTATGACTTGTTTGTCGCCATTGCATATTGTCGCTGAGTGCCGACAAATAAACCGCTTAACAAATTGGTGGCGGTGCGGGGTGCTCAGCGGGGTACATATGGCGTTTCTCGCATCTTAGAGTGCAAATTCATTTATCAAACCATATCCTATGACTACCACCCTGTTGGATGGCGAGAACGGATACATCGGTGCTTATATCTGCACCGGGCTCGCACGTGTTTAGGTCCGTTTTGCGCCTGCGTCTCGATGTGCCCCATCTAAATATTTTGCAGCGAAAAAAGTCAAGCCAAACCATGCACAGCAAAACAACAACTTCACACGTCACGGCTTGGTAACAGATTGTGTGATTTCATTTCATTCACAATGGTGAAGATGTCCTTGCCTTGCCTCCGCCATTTCAAATTAGCAATTCTTGAATGCCAGTGAGATAATACCCTCAACCGGTGTTAGCAAGCGCCTCACTTCTATGGTAAAATAGACGATGGTATGCCAACCGCCACAGCAATCAAAGCTGCAATAGAAGTTATTTGACTACGTCATGGAAAAGCAGCATCACAGCCCTACACACAATAATGAAGACTTTAACAGCGCATTGTAAGTCACAGAAACACTCATGCTAAAACGCGCAGCATTTTATAAGCAAATAAAGGCCCCGAAGTAGTGCACGCTTTCGTAAGGTAAAGCGATAGTCCATTCTTACTCGCTCATGGTATTGCCGTGAGCGGTGCCAAAGGCAAACTTTCCTGACATTTCTCGAATTTTCCATCTATATTTTTGTTCATGAAAGAAACCATCGTCATTTATGTTGTGTATTTATACTGCGATTTAACTACTGGCATACATCAGTATACCGAACTGAGATATATTCAAATCCTAGACAAAGCAAGCTAGTTACATATGGCGATTTTGATCGCATCTAAAATCCATGTTTGATCGCGATTTAACGAAGTAATTTTTTACAGGTTCTCGATATAACACAGTTTTCAAGTATTGCAAGCATGATTGCGGGGCCGCTGGGGCTAATAACGTTTGTTAGTATCTAAGAAGCGTCTACTAAGGCGGAGTTCACTTGTACAGGTCGGTCGACGGTTAGAGAGAACACGCGAGTGCATGGCTCACCCCTCCGCACAAGGCCGTGCACCAGAAGCGTCGGAAAGCAAGCACATGTGCGAAACGATGCGGGGGTGGTCCACGACCCCTGTCGCCTCCTCCTGAACTACCCCTGCGCTTTTCTCGCACGTGGCTCCGCCGATGCTGCCCTGCCATGAAATAGGATGTCAAGAGCCGTGGGAAAGTTTTCTGTGAATTACTATTCATGAATCTCTATTCCGTAACATATAGGCTGTGTATCAAGTAAACAGAGATTTGCCGCGCTACGAAGCCGTCAGAGCGAACATACTTGTTTTGTTTTTATATTTCGTTCCTAAAAAGCTGAAACAAATATTCTAGTCTTCTTTTTTCAATGTCATGTTGGAGGTAGCTTTGTGTCGCTCAAAAGTGTCGCACGGCTGTTGAGGTAAGATTGCACGCCAGGTCTGTAGCGGCACAACCACGCACAAGCAATATGAAGGGGTTGTTCCCGTAGCAGACGATTCACGACATATGCCGCCCCTGCGTCGTTCCGCGCATGCGCTTAAGTTTTGCCGCTTTCTACGTATGGCTTTGCGCGGAGCGTGAGCCACACGCTCGCGTGTTGCCTCCAACAGTGGACCGCAATGTAAATGCTCCGCCGAACTGGTGCAGGGGTAGAATGCCCGCTTTCCACTCAAAAGACCCGGGTTGGAAACGCAGCTGTAGATGGTGAGTTTTTATTCTTAGTGTCATCTTTTATAGCTGCATTTGTTTTCCTTTGCTTTTCTAAAACTAGCTTCAGTTGCAACGTGTTGCTTCAAAAAGTAACGCAAGATGTGAAGTAAAATAGAAGACATTTGACAGCGAGCGCAGTTATTTGCAGCGCCACCGCCCGGAATAGAGAAAAAAAACGTAAAGTACGGCCTCCGAGATTTTCGCGAATACAAGACTCGAAACGAGATTTCACATTTTACGTTACTTTTTGCAACAACACGTAGCAACAGAAGCTAGTTTTAGGAAACAAAGGAAAACCAGTACAGCTATAAAAGATGACATTAAGAATAAAAACCCACCATCTACAGCTGCGATTCGAACCCGGGCCTTTTGAGTGACAAGCGAGAATTTACCCCTGCACCACTTTGGCGGAGCTGCGCGCTACTCTTAAACGACGACACATTGCAGATTACCGATCGCAGCGCTGCAGGTGGATTGACCCTGTTTGGGCTTCACTTTCTGTACATTGGTGCTGCGGCCGTTCCGAGCACTCCTCTGTTCTAGTGCACTCTACTCCAGCGTAGCAGCGCGTGAGCTTACCTTTCAAGCTGCCATAGTGGGACATGTCTACATTTCGTAGTTGCCACTTAAGTATTTTGTTCTGTTATAACCATGAAATGCGCGGTCATCACGCACAACACTTGCAGTTTTCCTAAATTGTCACAAGTACACTAAATACCACAATAATAAAGAAAGCGTGGATGTGTATAATGGACATTCTAGCATCCCTATTAGCACTACGGTTTTCGCACGCATATCTGGCGTCGTATTACTAACTTGGTTTTACTGTGAGGCAATGAAAAATTCAGTCACCTTAGGCCCGTATTCACAAACCGACCTTATCTTAACGCTATAAGGCGGCCTTTCGTAAGGAAGGGAAAAGTGTAAGGATAAGAAAAGGTCACAGTGCGTTTCATAAACTCGCCTTATTCGGTTTAAACGCATCCTTGCGGAAGGCGGCCTTGTCTTCATAAGGAACGAGCATGAGAGCGAGGTTATCAACTTTTACTTGCTCAGTGTTGGTTTATTAGCAAGAAAAAAAGCTGTATGCTCCTGCAAACAATAAGAAAAATGCAGGAACGCATACCCGTGCAAGTTTCCCTAAGAACGCGCCGGGTCTGGCCGCGCCGTTTGCTCCTTTTCTTTGTTAACGTTTTACAGTTGTCATAGAAACCGGCGGCTTGAGTAGACGCGCCGCCACATGCGAAGACAGACGGGCCGGTCCACGAAGCGCTCGTTTCTACGAGGGCACCGACAGGCGCGTGAAGTTGCGAGCGGTTTTTCTCCGTCTGCCTGCGTGTGTGCGTGTGTGGCTGTTTGCCTGGGTCATACATATCTTAGTTATTGAGTGCGACAGAAAGGCGAGAATTGAATTTCCCTGAAGATCCAGCGCTGCTCATCGACTTGAAAGCGTCCGCATTATGATAGCGAAAAAAAAAACATGGTTGATACCTCTGTAATAGGAATGGGTATAACACGAAAGTAAAACGTGTCTTCACAGACGTAGTTCAGCATTGTTGTGAATTGTTTCGCCTCGAGGGCGAAGGAATGAATGCAATAGCAACAAGTTGTAATGTCACGCGAAGAACGGCAAGCAGCTCGAAACTTGCAACGCGCTGCTCAAGTAGAAAGGACGCACGGAACGAATATGCACAGGATGAGCGGGAACTAACTGTGACACCTCGACAGTAAAGCGCGCTGGTCAAATACAAAGGAGGACGCACGAAACAAACGCACTATTATATACAGGATGGGCGTGAACTGTCACAGTTGCAACTTATTTGATTGTGATTAGCGCTATCCTTTCGCAAAAGCTGCCGCTGCAGTGAGCGAAGTGACCTTCGTGCTCTCTGTTGTAACTTCAACGAAAACTTACGGTGAGAGCGCAAGACGTATACAAGATAAGCGTGCGCGCAGGAGCAACGACGCCCTGTAAAGGCACACGCTCATCTCAACGCGTGGGGCGACGACCTTTAAAGCGCGCTTTTCGAGCCCTTCGCGCCATCTCGCTAGTGATAACAAAAACACACTGATGTACCCGGATCGCTGAGTACCGCCACCGGCAAATGGTGCATATAAATAGCACGCCGTCTTTCCTCTCTCCGAACGTAATGCGTTGGGCGTTGGAGGTTGCGGCACAGGTTGTAGCTGCGGCTTACGCGCTCTGGAACTCACATAAACGGCAAGGGGGTCACAATTGCACATCAGCGAGTGACATAGCCTCGAGTATTCTTTCTCCCTTTTTTCATGTAACCGATTTCGCAAATTCGCAGTTCGTGCGAGAGCAACACAGGCATGTGGCGGCATCCAGTAGCGGCCGCAGTACCAACGCATCGCAATCGCAATTATCGTCCACTCATTGCTCACTTATCTACTCATTATCGCAATGTCTGTGTAAGTGCTGTTTTGACACCGGTATCGTGGCATCCTTTAAAGGTAGTGTTATTTGCAGCTTCAATTTTCAGCACGGATTTAGTCGCGTTTACTCCTGTCTGCAACGTACGCCTTTATGCTGCAATGTGCCAGAAGGAAAGTACCGGGGACTGAGCTGCTAATACGAAGCGTGCGCACAACTGAAGCAAGGCATGCGTTCGTGCATGCACAAACCCACCAATAAAAATGATCGTATCGCCAGCACACGTGTCTTGATTCCTACGTCACTGCATGCTAAAAAGGAGGTCGCGAGGTAAATGTTTGGCCGCAGTGAGCACAATTTTGTGGATTCCGTGTGCAAAAGGCACTCACGTGCTTATCCTTGCTTGCACGCGTTCTTGCACTACGTGCTTGCATGTCTTGTAAACAAACATGGTCAATACAAATGTGGAGACCCAAGCTGCTGCTTATCTCGCACAAACTTCCCAAAAATGCAGAATTTGATCACGTTTCACATTAATTAGTGGCCTATAGGTCGCATTTTATCCACAATTACCTAGTTCCACCATTTACAACATTTCGTACCATAGCTGCTTCATGCAAGGCAACGTAGATATAAATTTTCTTGTGTATGTTAAGTCTTTTGCATGCTTTTTCTCAAACGTCAACCATTCATAATCTCTGTGCGTGTGCTAAATATTAGTCCACCTTGATGATCTTTCATAATGTGTGTGAACTCAGGGAACAAAGGCTGGTTGAATTGAAGCACGCAGGACAAGGGGACAGCTCCCATTCCAGTCGAACCTGCGGAGACAAATTGTGTGAACTGAGCCTGAGTCCCGTCAACTTTGGTCAGTGTAATTCGTGTCAGCCTGTGTTCCCGTAGGGCTGGGTGAGTAAAATTCTTAAAGAGTCCTAATTAGTCCTGGGCTAAGCAGATAGCTGTTGAAGCTGAGTCCCAGTCGGCCCCAAGCAAACACTGCTTTGTTATTCGGCGGACTTCCCTTACGGCGCGTGCACGAGTGTGCCTATTGTGTTCGGCGCACGTGTGCACACGCGCACTTGCCCTTTTAAAGCCGACCAAGTATCCTTATCGCGGAAACCACAGTTGTTCGCCGTATGCATGCAGCACAGCTGAAGACGCTACTGAAAGAAGAGAGACAAATCGTTGCACTTGCGTGCATATGTCACCGAACGTAATTCCTTCATATTTTCAACGAGCATTGTGTGGACTGCAAAAGCTCTACGATTTGCACAATGAAAGCATACTTTTTTTTTTGCTTTTACGCCCTTTTCGTCAGGTTCCTGCGTTTGCTGTGCTGTACGAGATATGCATGAGATAAATCATAACTATTTCTAGGAGTTCGGCCCCGTGGACAGACAATGCACGCCGCTACAGCGCAGGTTAATCCAATTAATATCACGGCAAATAACTTGATTAAAAAAAGGCAGCGCGTAAGCGCCCTGATAATTGTGGTCCTGCGTATTACTTTTTCTGGGAGCTAAAAAGTAACAAATGTAATTTAATAAGACGATTCAATTTCCTGCAACTCTATCGACAATGCGATACTAATGCACCACGTGGTCGCGTTATTCTGCGCATTGGCGCCTACTCGGTGGGCCCCGTCTGCATCCCGGAAAAGGCCAAGGTCAGCAAACACTTTCCGTGGCAGTTAGTGACTCCTGCATTGTACTACGAGATGACGTCCGTGGAACGGTCTGTCCATATGTGTAGCACCGATGTTCCGTTCTCTTCTGCCTAATTTTCCTCACGGTCATATTTATTGAGCCCCGCTGCTACACCCGCAGGCATCTGATCAAATGCATCCTAGTTGCGGGAGACTCCGTTTTGATTTAAGAAAGAAAGGGTGACTCCTACTTGACATAACAATTACTAACAAAATGGTAAAGACGTCTTGCCACCTGTGCTGTAAGAAAAACAAATAGCATTCGTTACTCTTTTCGGGAGTTCCTGACTTGCCACGTATGACCCTTTTTAAAAATACACCTTAACTTTTTTTCATTCCCATGACTCTCCGTCAAGAGTATAAGATATCCTAAGAGAGTTCGCGTGTTTCTTCAAGGAGCTACGGCGCAAGTCAAGTCAGGACTTCTAGAAGAGAGTCAAATGGTCCCCTTTTTTAGAGTGTGTGCAGGTTGCATCTTCAGCATGCAATATAAGAAATGAGAAAAGGTTGACAGGTTTCACTAAGTACATACGTCCTTGTTAACGCCTGGCAGAGGGCCAGTGTTGGTGCTTCAAGTCAGATGCGTCCCAATGGATTAACCATGATTCGAGGAGTTTTCCCCCTTCTGTTCACTGGTCAGCGTCTTCGCATTGTCAAAATCGAAACTATGACCTGTCATCCAGAAGGAGTGTTCAACAAGTTCCGTTAGGATGCGTGTGTGGGTTGTGTTGGCAACATCTGCTTTGTGTTCGTTAAATCTCGTCGCTGGTTTTCTGCCCGTGTTGCCAATCTAGGTCACGGCACAATCCCCGCAGCGATTAACGCCTTTGAACCTGGGCTATTTGTCGTGTAATTAAACCCCCTTGTAATTTTTTGAAAGTGCAAAATAGTCTTCAAAACTGGAACTACGAAGGTGCACCTTAACTCCAGCGTCAGCAATGGCACAAGAATCCATCATGCAAGGTACCTCCGAGATTCCAGCCCCTGCATGCCCTGGCATGCTGCTACAATGTCACCAACCGATATTCAGCGCCACTGACGACCGAAACATTGAGGATTGGTTGGCTACTTACCAAAAAGTAAGCGCGGCAAACAAGGGGGACGATGCGGCTTCGCTGACTTATGTCAGCTTTTACTTGGTCGGCGTCCCCAGCCTCTGGCTACGGAATCACGGAACCGATATTACCAACTGGGCTTCCTTGAAGACGCTCTTTTCGGAAGACTGACCACCCCGCTGTACCAACGAGCGCGCTCAACAACCGGGAGGGAACTTCACCAGCTATATTGGAGACATCGCGCGGGCGTTCGAACCCATCAATGCACAAATCCGACAACGTCGAGCAAATCCGTTGACGCATTTCAAATGGTGTTAGCCAAAGTCTCATAAACTGTATCCAAAGTAGTCAGCTTGTGCGAGAGTTTCGACGAGTCGCGCAAGCAACGCGCCCAAAGTCAATGCCATCGGGGAAAGCACGACTCGATCACGGCCTTGACTCGTGACGACCAGAATATCATGGTAGCTCAGATAATGTACTTAGCGCGTGAGGAGGTTGCCCGGCAACTATCCAATTTGTGGAGAATGCCCGAATTAGATGGTCCCAGTGATGCGACAAGCTATACAAGAAGAGGTAATTTACGCTTTCGCTTTCGCTCGTTCACCACCTCTGGATGGTGCGCCCTGACGTACGCGCAGGTCGTCGCTGCTAGATTGCCCCGTCAACCAACGTATTCTTCCTCGCAGGCGCCTCTTCGGCCGCCATCAGTTCCGTTAACCAGAGCACTGACTGCGTTTCCTAAGCCGTTATGGTTATGCAGAACATGTGGCATGTTTCTGTTGCCGCCGCCGTCTCGTCCAAACAGATGCCATGCGACCATCTCCCTACGAAGCTCGATGCTTTAGTGGTGCAGTACGGCTACAAGAATTTTAAAGCAAGGACGTTAAGAGCACGTTTCGCCGAAATTCTGATGTGGGCGTCGTTGGTTGTGAACGAAAATTCAGCGTGGTTCGTGAGCAAAAATCGAGAAAGTTATAAATATAATAACCAAAAAGATATTCGGCTCGAGTGAGAATTGATCCTAGGCCTTCTGCGTAGCAGTCAGGTGTTCTAGCACCTGACTTCCACGCCATTGCTTGAGTAGCCTGTAATGATTCGGGAAGAAAAAACACCATGTGTATGTCATGTAGCGATAGGAGTCTCCTTAACGCATGAAGTATTGCGTGGAAGAAATACCATGCGACCTGTGCAACGAGTGGTTACAAAGCACTCAGACATACTTAATCGCCATAAGCAGCAAAAGAATCAACAACGTGAGCAGCTGCGTAGGTTCGCGTGTTGCCTTACGGACGCGTAGTGGGCCCTTCGCTGATTAGCAAAAGGAAGAATTATGGCGTATCGGGCACTTCACAACTGTACTTACAGTAGGTATTCTAGGGTAGTTTGAAATGGCTAATTCCATGCGCACTGACCTTCGTTTCCTTGCGGCACGGTTCAGACGCCCACCGTGGTAGCGATTGAGAATGCGGTGGTCGCGGTGCCTAATTACGCCAACGCGTTCTTCTCTTTAAGACGACGCCACAAGCGTCCTACAAGTTTTTCTTCAGCCGAACACCTGCCCTCAACCAGAAGCCAATCTCCATCTCCTCGACGTCGCTTCCTGTCGCCTGCGCACCGTCGGCGCTACCACTCGGACCCGAAAAACCAGATGTCGCAGTTTCCGGTGAACGAACTGCGTCTTTGTCAATGAAATCAGGTCTTCTCTTTTCTCCGGCAAACCTCGTCGAATGTTTTGCGAATGGCTTTCGCATCCTTGCGCTTGCGAACAGTGGTGCTGAGGTTTCAGTGACAGATACAAAACTTTCCTGCTTGCTTCGGTACGTTGCCACAACATCGACCACGACCACCACCACCGCCCGGATGCTTCCGAATACCACTTAGCCTCCGAGCTCGTTCAATGTGCCTAAGAACGCCGCCAACTGGCACATTTATTGACATACGTCGCATAAAGTCTTCAAAAAGAACGACTTGACCAGGACAAGTGTGCTAACACCTTCACTGTTGGCTCGTTGGTATCGCTTTCTATCCCGTCCTAGTTCATCGTCCTCTCCCGAAAGTTTACACCAAAGATTACCGGTCCGTACCGAACCCTTCATTGCACTAAGCCGGTCAACTTCGTCGTCGAGCCAGTGGCACCTCACGCTGGCAGGGTGTGAAATAGTCCATGCCAGCAGCCTAAAGCCTCACCATGATTCCCTTATGCGTGATTCGTCCTGAATCGCCAGGATGACTATTCTTTGCCACCTCAGCAACCGTAGTGTGACAGGGAGACGCCATTGAAAGGTGCAGAAGAAGGCGAACACGAAGAGTTAGGAGAGCGCGCGACTGCGATTGACGTCCTGAACCTATGCTGCTGGAATTCTAAATAAACCCTCACAAACAGGTTCTTTCAAAGAGCTTCGTTAACACAATAGAAGGCGGACTTCGTAGATATCAACTGTTTATAATAGCTACTTCCACGAGAGAAGTATTTTTGTGATCTAGCAACACGTTCTCAACAAATGTTTGCTCTTACAGGAATCGTAAATGCGTCTCGGTGCAACTACAGAAAACGGAACAAACCTAATTTTTACCATAAGGCAAGCCCCATTCGATGTTACATCACTAATGTACTGACGCATAGAACGTGCTAGCGCTTGACGGTGAGCTACGCAGAGTAATATACTGAGAAGCCTCAAAAGGCAGCACATTTATAGTGCCCACAGACACCTGATTTCCAAACAATATTAAATTGTCGCTCAATACAGGCACCACAGTAGCGCAATGCTCATTGTGCTGTGCTCTCAATGACAAGTACCAGCGCTTGGCTTCCAATCTCGGCAGCCGCAATATGTCTCCGCGGCTGTGAAAACGCTCCCCTGTAATCAGATTGAGATACATAGTCGAAAAATACCGGGCCGTCAAAAATAATACGCTGTCACCCCACCCCACCTCGCATGGTAACGTATGTCAACATCTATAAGCTCGAAATTTATTTGTAACTTATTTCAGGGGCCAAAGTCACAGCTCTACTTACAATTTCAAGTGAGAAGGTTACCAACCAATAAATGGCTGCAACATTGCACGTAGTCTCAACGTCAGTAAACAAAAAGTTGAGACACCAGCCGAAACTCGTTCGGGCTTGCATTTCAAATGTCAGTACTTTCAGTTTCATAACAGCTGCATGGCTTTGCGAGCGTATGAGCATGCATTGTAACTTACTTTTTTATGTTTAACCTTTGGCCTCGCATCCCTTTTCTGAATGCACCGAGTGGCAACGCCGTCGGGAGGAGTAGAAGGAAAGCGAAGAACACAGGGGATGCTTGGATTGCGTCCTTTCTGGAAACCATATCTACAGCTTTTCTCCTCGTGTTGAAAAGGCTATATTTACGATAAAGTTAGGGATGGCGCTTATGATATGCTAGAAAACACCGTTACGATTGGTGCGCTCCCTTCTTTTCGAGAGTAAATCATACCCACGATTCCATACTCTTTTGCGCCTCGAGTCAGAGAGAGTATATGAGACCTAAGCAACGAACGCAAAGCAAGGTGGCTGCGACTCGCCGCCGCAGTTCCTCATAGGCTACTTTTGTTTTATCGCAATGATAGGCACGTAATTTCGTCGACAATGGTTATTATTCTTCCGTAATCTATTTAAATCAGTTCTTCAGGACGCACGCTCCTCGAAACAGGACAAACGACATTGTTTCCTGGTCTTCATCTGCTGTTGCTTTTTCAAACGAGATTCGATTAAATGGCCTCTTGGCTTCGCAGTGCGCTTCTAGCGCTGTCATTCACGCACGTCTAGAAAATGACCGACGGCTAAGTGTACCCCCCACCCCGTACTGGAGCAGCTCTCAAAAATAAATGTACGTGAGGAAAGGCTGGCGTCGTCATGACTTCCGTTGATGTGGATACGTCGCTTGAGCCACGGCAGTGACCAGTTTGGTAGAGGGACAACTGATGAGCTTGCTAAGAAATGGCTATGCAAAGAAAAAAAACTTTTCACTACGATTACAACAGACAGCTTTCCTCGCCTTCCATCTTCAGATAATCGAATGGCTCCGAATTTTTTACAAATGGATTCCTGTTTCCCCTTCCCCGCCGTCTGCTAGCGCATTTTCCTTAGTGCAGACGACAACGAATCCCGACAACTGACGCCCAAACGCAATTGGCCCCGTCTGCTACCAGCGCGAAGGAAGACAGCTCTGCAGAGATTTCTCGAAGCGATTAAGCGCCTCGAGGACCGCAGGTTTCTGCCAGAGGAGGGGTGTCATAATCCCGAGCACGGGCCGCGGACAAGGCTCTGGCCAAGGACTGGCGATTCGAGTTGCTCATTGGGGTTGCTGGCGCTGAACTAATATCTCCAGAGGACGATGTTTCCGAATGCGCGAGGAGATAATGACCGATTCCAAATACAATCTCGATGGCAAAGAGGCCGGCGGCGACGCCGGAGCCAACAAAGAAAGCCAGGCCTGCGCTGAAACCGCAGCACAGTCACAGCAAAAGCTGGAAGAGCGGCGTTTCTATAGAGCCCGTTGTAAGCTCTCTTGGGGCTACTAATACAAGTACACTCACTAGCAAGGTACCCACTACGCCATCAATCACAATTTTTGTGAAGTTGGAAAGCACCTACTAAGCCATTATTCGTCATTCTGTGGAGAAGCGAGGCACCAGCTACACGTCGGTAAGGCGTTATGCGCACTTTGTTGACGCGGCGACTGATGACGGTGAAGAATTATGGCTCAGCCCTGTGTAATGAGTTGGAAGCTTTAAACGGTCCTCCAGTTACGTAATTTGCATTGGGTGACGCCCGGTCACTATTTCCCTCTCCCGTCATGCTGTATAACATATACGTTGACGTGGAAAAGAGAGGGGGGGGGGGGCGAAGAACTTTACTGAGACCCCGGGGAAATGGATCATGCGCTTATGGGCGTCCTTGGCAACCAATGCAAGTGCAGTTTCGAGGAACCCAATACGCTATAAATCATTGTAATTTTACGGAGACCCCGAGGAAATGGATCATGCGCTTATGGGCGGCAACCAATACAAGTGCACTTGCGAGGAACCACTACGCTATAAATCATTGTAATTTTTGAGAAGTAGGGCACCAGGAACTGTGCCATTTTTCGTCATTCTGCGGACAGCCGTGGTACCTGCTAAACGCGTGTAAGGCATTATGCGCACTTTGTTGATGCTGTGCCTGATGACGATGAAGGATTATGGCGGATCACATTGTAATGGGTTGGAAGCACTCAACAACCTACTCGTTGCGCAATTCGCATTGTGTGATGCCTGGTTACAGAATTCGCGTTGTGCGACGCTTGGTGCTTATTTTACTCTTCTTCCACGCTATATTACATGTGCTAATGCGGTTCCTTCCCGACATGAAGCCTGTATAGGACCTTTTGCGAAAGCAGTTTCAAGCACCGGCATGGCTCAGAGGTTGAATACGGGGCTCCGACGCAGAGGGCCCAGGTTCCAACCTCGTTCCATCCTGGAATTTGCTTCTTATTCCCTTTTTATTTCGAGCGATAGTGGTTACGGACACCGGCAGCGGCGGTGGCGGACAAGTACGGCGCCAAAAACGGCCGCTGTAATGATCTCATAACAGCTTTTGCTGTAAAAGGATGCCAAGGAAGATTCAGCGGCTGGTGAGAGCGGGAAAGCTGGTCGTGAGGCAAGCAGCTCCAGATCGTGGATAACGAATGGAGGATTTCCTCCTTGGCATAACGGCGACAACCACGACTTCGGCGCCAGCATAGAGCAGAAGGGCAGGACCGCAGCGCCGAATGAGAGTGCGGGTACGTGCATGCCGCGGGTTTTGACGCCAAGACAAAGGAAACGAGAAAGGCTGCAGCAGCACTTGCTTTGAAGGCCAGGAAGGACGCCGCCGAGGGCTGCAAAGCAGAGACCGTGGGGGCCATTGCGACAAGGGCTGCCGGCAAGGCCACGAAGACGACGTCAGAGGCGGCCGCGGACAAGGAGCCCGTACGCATTCTGTGGGTGAGGTGGCTGGCCTCGCGAGCAGCCGATCTCAACGCGCGTTAAACCAAGCGGGGGAAAACCCTGCCCGCCAAGATGGTCACTAACGCGAAGAAACCATGCGCGCGCTGTTCCGACTTCATGACAATGAGCACCGCAGAGTAAGGCAACAACTGCATCCGGCGCATGCGTCGAGCCGAACTGCACGGAAGGATGCTATCGGTCGAGTCTACGAAATGCAAGCCCAGTTCCGCCCTGTGCAAGTCCAAGACGAAGACCGGAGCTTCCGCGTTGGCAGCCACGAAGATCATGGGCGCTGTCAAGGTACACCACGGCCGCTGTCATCTTTGTGGAGGTGGGATGTGTGAGATCGCCGATAACCACATCCGCCCTCGCCCACGCTATTGGTGATACGAAGCAGCAACGAGGGTCACTGCGCGTTTCTCTAGATGCGTGAAGGTTGGATGCGTGAAGCGGCCAGTGGCTAGTGGTCAGCGAGATTTTGCGACGTGTGTTCGTGTGCGCGGCGTGGCGTTCCCCATGGTCACGGATAGCGGCTACCAGCGTGGAAATTGTTCTTCTGGCTACCATCTTCGAAGTTCTCTTTTTTTTCAACTCACAAATAACTAATTCTAGCCCCGCCGTCTACAAGCGCTTGTTCTTTGGAGCAAACGACAACGAACCCCAATAGAGGTGCGGATGCCGCGGCAGGAAACAAACACGTATCCCCGAGCGTAGCAGGGGTGCTATGCAGGATGGCCCGAGTTTGGCGAAACTCGAGATCTTTCCGAGCTCTGGCGACACCCCCTTTTGAACGAGCTAATAGTACGAGAAGGTGAAATCCATCCCTCAGCGCGCGCTCCGTTCCATTGGTTACGATGGAACGCGGCGTCACGTCAAGGGCGGTCGAGAAGGTAGGGTGGTGTCGTCAAACTTCTTTCATTTGTTTGTCGTTCCACTGAGTGCAGAAGTGCACCCATGCAAGAAAAGTGGCAGAAAGCTCTATACTAACTATATTTTTTATGTGTGCGCGCGCCGTTTGAATTCATTTTCAAACCGTTTAATGTCTCCACTAAGAGTCCTTTAGGATAATCAGCACCGTGTCCTCTGAGATTAGTTCCGGCCGAACGCCTTATAACACGGCGGCTAGAGCTAATCGCTGAGGCCACGTGTATAAACACCATGGTCGGCCTGTACATTCTAGCGCGTTGCTCAGCCGGCGCGCGCCCTCGTCGTTCTCTTCTTCATCGTCTGCTCGCTCCCAGAGCACGTGCGCCCGCTGATTAGCTAATTGGCTGGGCGGTATACCTAGCTAAGTCAGGACGTGCTATGACGAAGCTGATTAGGCCCAATCATGCGAAGGCCGAGCTAAGCCACGTCTTACTAAGACCATGCTAATGAAGTCGTGTAAAGCTAGGAGCAAGGTAATTAAGATCATGCTAACTAACACGACGCTAATTAGGAGCATTTAATTAAAACCAAAATAATCAAGACCTTAGTCACCGAGATCGTGTTAATTAGAGTCGAGCTAATTAGGATTATGCTAATTACATCTGTACTATTCAGGACCTTGCGAATTAAACCTGAGTGATTAATCTCGTGGTAATTAAGACACAATAAATTAATGTTAACTAACACGACGCTAATTAGGAGCGTGTTAATTAGGATCGTGCTCATTAGAATTAGGCTAATTACCTCTGTACAATTCAGGACCTTGCGAAATAAACCTGAGTCATTAATGCCGCTGTAATTAAAACCTCGACAATTAGTCCTAATTAACACGATGCTAATTAGAGCGTATACTTAAAACGAAGATAATGAAGACCTTACTCACTGAAGTCGTGTTAATCAGGATCGTGCTAATTAGTATTATGCTAATTACCTCTGTGCTATTCAGGACCTTGCGAATTAAACCTGGGTAATTATGTCGTGGTAATTAAAACATTAACAATTAAGAAAGGACATTCAATATCATGTTAGTTAAGACGTTCCTAATCAATAACACCAATATTGAGACCGAACTGACACGGTCATTACTCTGAAGCCGACCAAGCATACTGAGTAGACAAGCCACGTAAAAAGCTGGAAGAAGCTAGGTGATCACAAGCTCCTCCAATGGCTCCAGCCTTGCACAAGTAGTGCAAGCTGACCAAATTATTTTATATGCAAAGAAGCTGCTCAGTAGCGTCCACCGCATAAAACACTTGACAAGCACACCGGCACTATGACAGTCCCGAGTTGAACTGGGGCCTTTTCAGAATCAACGAGTTTGTGCCCGAGTTCGCGCGTCAATCAATTTGATTGACAGACGCCCGCGGCGAAGGGGGAGTCCGCCCACCGAGTTTCCTCTTGCCGTGGAACAGTGCTCACGACGCAACGCCAGCGAGCGGCATTATTCATCTATGAGCCTAATCGCACAGACTATGCACACACGCACGAAGAACTAAAGGTTATATCATCACGTGGCTACGATTTCTCGCATTCACTTTCAGCGCTCTCATGACGTACCACTCACAGCTATGAAGCAAGCGCCCCTGGTGCGATTTTCGGAGAGAACTATTTACTTGTTTAGTATTTACTTGTTGTGGAGGCATTGTTTCTACCGATTCGCTACTACAGAAAAATTTTCAGACGTGTAATGTAAGTATAGCAGTAACCTGTCCGTTTATTTATCTGTAATATTCCAGAGAAGTGAAACGAGCTGCACCAGAGTGCTGCGAGTGCGCCCTTGTTGCCTTCGAGAGTGGAAATTTCCATGCTGCAGGTGGAACGAAAGAATTTTCCGAAAGAGGACAAACGCCCACGAACACGCCCGTGGGAGGCGCGATGATCAGTTGGCAAAAAGATAGCGCGACAATCATGCTGACGTTGCTGCACTGTCAAAATGTTGACTGAGTGGCGGCGCTGACGCGTTCGCACGCGGTGTTCCTTTGAAAACCGCCGCAAATGCCGCATATGCGCTTGTGACGCCATTCTCGTTCTTGTAGCCGTTTTTATCAACGCTGCTATCGCGTGCTCCGCACTGTCTTCCTGTCATGACCGCCGTAATGCAAGCTCGGAGCAAACTCGTGTGCCCGAGAAGCTCGGGCCATCCTGCATAGCACCCCAGCACGTGAGCTTACCTGTTAAGCGGCCACAGGTGGGCATGTTTAGGCTTCGGAGTTGCCACCGTAGTCCTTTGTTCTGTTTATAACTATTAAATGCGCGGTCATCACGCACAGCACTTGCAGTGTTCCTAAATTGTCACGAGTATACAAAATGCAACAATAATAAAGAAAACTGGATGTGTAGAATGGACATTCTATCATCACCATTACCACTTCGGTTTTCGCACACATATGTGGCATCTTGTTACTAACTTCCATCCACTGTCAGGCAATGAAAGAGGCAATCACGTTAGTGATTTTCCCAAGGAACTGTACTAAAGTATACGACAAAATACCTTCATCATACCGGAAGTTACTGCATCATGGGAATACACAGGAAAGCCGGGAAACAGTGGATGCAATATCGCGCTGCCACGGCGGTGCAGAAGCAATGAAAAACACGCAAGTAAAACAATGTACACCTCCAGTTATCGTTTGAAGGAACGCCTCAAGCTTCCTAAACAATTCTGAATTAATTGCCATTCAAGCAGCTAAACTGCCGACTTCTACCATGGGCGTGGCTTTGTGGTAAACACCTGCTTGCCACGCAGAAGTCCTGGGTTCGATTCCCAGTAGAACCAGAAATTTTTTACAATTATTTGTTTGCATCTGTCTGGAATTTTTCGCACACGGACAACGCTGATTTTTCGCTCACAAGCAACGACTCCGACGTCGAGACCAACGCCGGAATTTTCGCGAAACGAGCTCCTTAAAGCTCTTGAGTTAAAAAGGGCGTAGAATTTTCGCGTTGCTCAATAGCCCGAGCTGTGAAGGCCACAGTACAAAGGAAAGGAGAAACCTTATGTACGTGTGTGCGGGATTTTAATATGCAGCAACGTCAGTATCGGAGAGGGCTGCTAAGACACACCTTTTCGTCCTGTACACATGTTCCGCACTCGCCTCAAACTTTTTACGTAGTTATCATTTGGATAAGTTGAAAGCATGTCGGTGCACTGCAGCCGCTGAATAATGTGCAGCACGCAGGAGGCTCAGAAATTTCATCTGCGGGCGGCGTTCGAACCGTGTCGACATAGTCAGAAACATACTAAATTACACTATTTATTGACTGGCCGCTAGAAATTCTGAATGCACGCTAAGTGGAACACCTCCGAGGCAAATTGCGTTTCAATTTTGAAATGCTGCGTAATCGGTCTGCTCTTAGTTTTATGTCAGTTTTCCACGTACCACTTCGCACTATCAAAAACACTAGGAAAATACTGTTGTTTCTGTTACGCTCGTCCGTGTAGACGTGGGACCAAATAATCTGGACAAGTTCGCAGAGAGCCGCAATTCTATTTCTCTGTGCTGTTGGAGAGAGGGTAGATAGAGCGCGACTACGGCATTCCAAGCACAGGTTTTATATGTTTATTGAGCACGCTTTTACATAGCCGATGCAGTATGAGCTGTTATCGCTGGCGCGCAGCCGGAAACGACAGTAAGTTAACAAATCTACATTTCCAAACTTACTAACTTCATTACAAGCATTCTAAACACCGGAATTCGATGTCTGTATCATCCTCCTTCGATTAAATCAAGACATGGAAGTCCACTGAACTATCACTTCACAATGCATCGTTATGGACGGCCTGTGTGTAAGCGACGGTGAGCTTAGTGGTGAAATTCGGTGCAAAACTATTCCTGCCAGCGCCATTTGCCTCCTTCAGGTTTGGCATTAAACATTTTCTGACATCTATTCCAGTAGACTTCTCTTTCCCGGCCTTTTCTATAAGTCTCGTCCGCGAAGTTCATCACACACGCCCAGTGTGGTCTCCGCACGGTCGAGTTCTTCACACGCATTTCGTACCACTGATCTGCAAAATAAAAACAAATATACGCATGTGTCATCTGGACCGCAAAAGAAAGTTTTAGTAATTTATTTCAGATATTTTCACGCGCCCCCTCATGAAGTTCGCTGTCTCTCCAAAAAAGGCAGGCCTTGTTCGTGCATCTTGTGTTTCATAGAGTTTCCTAAGATTACCTAGAGGAGACTCTGGTGCTGCGATGGTTCAGCCACCATGGGAATGATGGGTAGTACACCGATATGCCTAATCGTCGCGCTTGTGGCTTCTTGTGACTTTGTTTATTGCTGTGTTTTGGCGATTGTCTCAGATAAAAGAAAAGACCGTTGTGAACTTCATGACCACTTTTGAATTGGTGAGCCTAAAAAAAAGTTAAAGTGGTGAAGTGGAACTGCTGACTTTTGCTGAACTTCGTTTTGCGACAAAGAGGATGCAGGCGACGTGGAGCCAACCGGAGCCGAAAGAACAAAGTTTAGACAAGTCCGTGTACTACCCATCATTCCCATGCTGGCTGAAGCGCCATGCGTTGCAACTCCCATAGATAGTAGCGCCGGAGTTCCCTCTAGTAAGTATTATAGGAAACTGCTTTATTCACGGACATGAGTAGGGAATACCGGACCACTCATCATCATCATCATCGGCCGGAGCATATTTTATGTCGCCTACAGGACGAAGGCGACTCACAGTTATCCCCAGGAGCCACGTTCGGTAACGATTTGGTTGTCCGCCGCGGTGGTATAGCGGTTACGGTGCTCGGCTGCTGACCCGAAGGTCGCGGGTTCGATCCCGGCCGCGGCGGTCCCATTTCGATGGAGGCGAAATGGTAGAGGCCCGTGTACTTAGATTTAGGTGCACGTTAAAGAACACCAGATGGTCGAAATTTCCGGAGCCCTCCACTACGGCGTCTCTCATAATCATATCGTGGTTTTGGGACGTAAAACCCCAGATATTATTATTAACGATTTGGTTTCGGAAGAGCTCGCTTTGCCGACACACGATTGGCTGTCCCCATCGTCACACACCCGCCACGTCCCCGTGGCGACGGCGTCACCCAATCGCATGTTGCCAAAGCGAGCGCTTTGGAAACAGAACCGTTACAGAATACAGACCCAGCTGACCCTGTTATGCGCGATTTTTACTATTTTATGCCAGCAAGTTTCTTCATCTCGTCATCCCGCCCAGCCATTTACCCTCCTCGGCGGCGTTTCCAATCCTTTGGTATCCAATGCGTTGCCCTAGCTGTCCACGTCTTATCGTATCGATCATTTGGCTTTGCGTGGCCTGCCCAGGTCAGCATTTTTTTTTACTCCAGTGTCAAGCACAACATCTGCTGCGCCTGTTTGCGTCCTGATTTACTGTGTAATCTCCCGTTCTCTTAAAGTGACGTCCATCAACTTCAGTCCCGTGGCTATGTGTTTCTTAACACCTCCATTTTCAATGATATCCTCCTAGTCTTTGTTCCGCACGAGACCACCGCATGGCGCAAAAAGCCTCTACAAATTAAAGCGAATGTCGTCAAGCCCATGACCTCGAGGGAAACCCGATCTCGCGCTTACCACTTACTTAGATAAGTTTTGATAAATCATGCGGTGTACAGAGCGTTATTTCACCTGCGTACATTTGGCCACCAGCAGAAAATAGATCAGGAGAAGCGCATAAATAAAGAGGTATTCAAGGCGTAAACGGAGCATTTGTGTTGCTTGCAGCTTGTACTAATTCCAGTTTAGCCAAATGCTCTGGCTCGCATGACGAATATGCCAAGGCCTAAACAGCGACAAAGAAGCAAATTGGTTTTTTGGCAACACGTCATGTGAAGCAACCGCGAAGGACTATCGCTTGCGATTGTCATTCAAGTAAAAAAAAAACAAGTGGAAGCTGAGACTGAAGCTAACGTCCTGTATGCATAGCAACGCAACCTTTAAAATTCTCATTTGTCATTTCACCGAGGGAATAATTTGAAAAATTTCTTGGATTTCAATGTATATATGGAGA
The DNA here is from genome assembly GCF_013339695.2 of Rhipicephalus sanguineus. Lineage (NCBI taxonomy): Eukaryota > Metazoa > Arthropoda > Arachnida > Ixodida > Ixodidae > Rhipicephalus > Rhipicephalus sanguineus. The sequence goes on from NC_051186.1 coordinate 86,919,056, forward strand.
CATTTGCAGAATAGGGACATCTACACGTGGCCCCTTCTCTTGGCAGTGGTAGCAGCGTCCTGCCGTAACTGAAAAGCAAATAACTGAATGCCATGCGGCACATTCAGCTTAACTGACACTTCGTATACAGCCCAGTGGGAACCTTTTGAATGGCGTAGTCATAAACGCAGTAGGCGGCTGTGTTACGGTATGAACACGTATGACGCCTTTCAACTAAAGGATGGTATTACAAGAGGAATTTTTTTGCGCCTTAACGAAATGTTTTAAACGCATACAGTTTACGTCCAAGACAACATCAAACGAAATTGCAAGAAAAAGAGGCATAAGTCATGTTGGTCCGGTAGGCCACGTGGCACTGCGTTATGGCAACACTTAGGGACCCATTTATACACCAATATGGAATATCGGGACAGGTCCTTTTTAGGGGCGAAGCTCCTTAAAGCAGCACCCGTTCGTCCCTCGTAGTCGCAGTAGTGCGTAACCAGTCGTAACGCTAGTACCAGATCTTAACCTCCAAGGTGGTGCCGGTGGGAGATTTTTCCTGTGCGTTGTTGAACAATAAAAAATTCGCAGCGTGCGCGTTAACTAAAAGCCGAATTCTTCTGTCTCTCATTCCCCATTAGCAGCCATTGGCATGTTCCAGTAGGAAACGTTAGTAGAAGTAGAAGTGTAAGTGTTAGCTAAAAGCCGACTTCTTCTGTCTCTCATTCCCATTAGCAGCCATTGTTTACCTCCAAGGTAGTGCCTGGTGAGATTTCTCCTGTGCGTGATTAAACAGTAAAAATTTTGTTCAAAACGCCGTTGATTGATGAAATAAACCAACGAAAGACGCCAGATGTTTTCTAAAAGCAAAACGAAAGAACGCCAGATGTTTCTAAAGCAAAACGAAAAGACGCCAGCTGCTTAACGAAAGACGCCAGATGTTTTCTAAAGCAATGGTTTTCTAAACAATGAAAATTCACAGCGTACATGTAAAATTAAAGTGAGCTGCAAGTCGTCATAACTCATCGAACCTTTAGTATAAACGCGCCCGATCTCACGTCGCTGATGATGTACTGGGCAGAATTCACGGAAGATTCACGGTTTACCGATGAACCTCCGCAGCTTCGCCCACTCATCATCATTCACTCCGTGGATATGCTGTGATTTTTTCACAAGCACACCGCGCAGTGACAAGCGGGAAACAGCAGATCAGATGTAGAGTACACCGTACATTCCGCCACGTGTACTCCACGAATATCCGATCTTGTCGTGGGCGCTATTCTGAGTCTCTGTCCATCAACTACACTCTGAGAAAGAAAGATTCCTTTGACTCCTTTCGGGTAGTCCTGACTTACAACGTATGTGACTCTCGTTAAAGAGGCACGTCCATTCTCTTTTGGGGGGTCATCATACTCTCTTGTGAGAGTCGTGTGACCCACGAGAGAGTTAACGTGCCTCTTTAACGAGATTCATATACGTGGCAAGTCAGAACTACCCGAAAGGAGTCACGCATACTCTTTTTTTCTTAGAGTGTAGACATTCTGCCTTTGTGTCTGGAGTTAGAAAGGAACACAGTTTCGTACCTGGTTCCTTTATGGTCATTCATTATCCTTCAGGTGCAGTGATATCAATATATAACACTTGCTCACCTGCAGATCATCAAGCATGCAATTTGGGCACCGTCATGATGGTTTCGCGTAAAAGGTGCCTCGCCCTGCTTACCGGACTATAATCGTTGTGTGCAAGGGAACACAAGTTAGACTGCACGCTCGTCAAATATACTTGTCAGTCCTCACTCCTTTTTGCTTTTCCCCTCCCCTCTTTTTAAAACTTTTCTCCCTCGGTTCTGAGCATATAGTGTCATTTAGACCAGGGCAAGTATCGTGAGAAATTTTGTGCTTATTATTAAACATCTGAATTCATTCCCGAGATATTTCATAAAATACCATTTTGCGCTACTTATGCCCCGTTTACCTTTCACTCATCCGCATTCAATACGAACAACATTTTCATGGACATCTCCAAGTTCACATGGAGAGCGCGAATAGCATGGTAATACGTACAAGGGACATCGTTTACGCCCAGCAAAAAAACACCGCAGCTGTTGTCCAACGTCTGGAACAAAAGTTTTTCGAATCCGTAAGGCGGACGATCTGCAAAAAGAACACATTGCTTTTAGTTATACCAGAGTAGTTAATGTTGGCTTGCCATCAATAAAGCTTCAGCTTTGGGCAAACATATGGCTACATAAAGCAAGTTTTCTCATTGCACTGGAATCAATATCTTGTCTTTAGAAGCTGCATGTGCTGGTGGAACATCGAGTACTGACTATTTTTGACATGCTTTTCCTTTCAAGTTCAATTACAATTCGAGCTGCTCGTGCCGAAGCGAAATGCGATCGATTGATCAATTTCATGTGTGATCCGTGATTGACTGATACTCCGATTTATCGATCTATTGGTTGTAGAACCATGAGGCAATACCAGATCAGACGACTTTTAGGCGTCATTTATAGAGGGTGTTTTTTAGGCAATACAGATTTTTACAAAATTCTTATGACAGTAAGGCTGTTGTCGTTTTCACACACGCACTCCACATCGCGGTGGAAAAACTTTGCCGCAGTTAAAATGACACTGTTACCACTGATTAACAAAAACGCGTTTATTAACTTTTTAAATATTGACTTGAGGGCAGGTGTTTATACTAGAAAGTTGTAGTGCCTACCAATTTATGACATACCTATGTTTTACACATCGCAAAAACGGCACGTAGTTTGAGATACTATTCATCGCATGTCGAGGGCGAAATCCAAAGTGATCGCGCAAAGCGAGCACGAAGCGCGACCGTTCTGCTACGTCAGACAGAAACTACGAGTAACAAGGGAGCGACGAAACTTGTATGAACGCGCGTCGCAGCCGTATGTTTTCGTGAAAAGCTGCAAGTCATCTCACTTGTGCCCGCACATCGCCCTATTTTCGACGTAGTGTTTGGTGCTTATCCGTTTCCTTCGAAATGTGCACAAGAAAACCATGGCACCAACCTTTTATTTGTCTTGCAGGTATAAAACTCGGCGGCTGCCACTTCGGCGCTTCTTGCAGACACCCGCAATATTTATTCGCGCCTCTTTATAGTTCAAGAAAGAAACACATAAGCACTACCAATCGCACACAAACATTAAGCTGTCTACTAGTGTATTTCAGAATGCGTGCCGATTTTTCTGGCCAGATTCTGCTTCTGCGCGCCTTCATTCTAAGTTCGTCACTTCCCTGTCCACGTGTCATGCCGGCGTTCCGCCGCACTTTGCGCGCGCCGGCGCGATCAGTTTCGATTTCGCCATCGAAATTCGACGATAAATATCTCGAACTACGTGCAACACTCGTGATTTCTAAAAAAATGGGTAGGCCATGAATTGGCACGCACTACAACTTTCTAATATAAACGCCTGCCCTCAAGCCAATAATTAAAATGTTAATTAACAAGTTTTTGTTATTTAGTGGTAACAGTGTCGTTTTATGCGCGGCAAAGTCTTTCCGCCTCAACATAGAGTTCATATGTGAAAACGGCAAGGGGCTTACCGTCGTAGGAGTTTTATAAACAATATGTATTCTCTAAAAAAAACACCCTGTATTTATTATACAGCGCTTTCTTGGATAGATTTTCTTGTTGCTAATTTTCAGGAACATGCGGTGTTGTAGACCAATTTCTATTTTCCTATTGTTACAATTTCATCTATTTTTCCAAGAGGGAATCCAGTTCAATGCTTAATCATCCGTAATGTCACTTGTCCGCAATTTCGTTCGTTGCTTAAATAAGTGGACCCAGCGACGATTAAGATGTCAGAGATGGAAAAGGCGTCTGCGAACTGCTTCGATTCAGAAAAAGCTTCATAGAAGCTTCTTCGGCCTTGGCCGGGTACACACTGGGCGGATTCTACAACTGATGTAATTACACCACTCTCACGCACTTTTCAAGTTTGTTTCATTGGAATGACAACGGTGACTTCAGTACGACAATGCGATATGTGCATATTATTCCCGACTCTGAATGCCTCCTGAAATGGCGCCACTACTGTGCAACTGATTTATTCTCTCCCACAAATACATGCTTCCTTGCGCGCCTCAATTTTGTGCTTATAAGGGTGCAAAACCACAAGGTTAAGTCTCAGGAGTTACTACGTGTTCTTTCCTTCCATTATCGGAGTAGCAACCAGTGTACTGAAGTAGCGAGGCGTAACCGTCAAAGCTGAATCGTGAAAGGAAAATTAACTTTTGCACACATATTGCTATGGCAAGAAAAACATAATCATTTGGTTCATTATACAAAAACATAAATCCGGAAATATACAAAACCCTTGATACCCTTGGTATCAAATAAGGCACGCAAGGCTTTTCAAGATATAAATTCAGGGTTTCTTTATAAGTGTAACGACCAACGGTCAAACCGTGGCCTTCAAAAAAGACTTAAGAATTCGGAACATGTCATAATTGCCAACCTTTGGTGATTGCTTTCTTTCTTCGAGCTGAAACTTAAGAAAACCGTTACGAAAAGTAAAACAAAAAATGGAGTAATTGAGCCAACATTATTCTATTCAAAAGAATGAGTTAGGCATGAGTTTTTCACGTAGATTCGGAGCTCGGCAGACTTAGTTATCTCGCTAAAACATCAGACGCAGCCGAGTTTCCAAGCTTACCTGGGTTTGAAAGAATCATAGCATTAAATGTGCCCCTGTGGTACTCCTTCTCGGCCTTCCACTTCTCGAACTTCCCGAGATTCGTCACGTTTATCCTGCGAAACAAGCATCAGTCGCTATTCTTGGACGTGTCCGTAACGAGTGATCATTAATTTTACCTCGCACCTCCTTTTGCAGAAAAAGCTGTTTCAAACTTCACGTAAGTTGTATTCATATCGAGCATCATGTCCACCTTGCACTCAATCTTAGAATGCTCGGTTGAGTAAAAGGTCCAAATGGGTTCGCTCGTGTTGTAGAACTGCAATGTAAAAGGTCACATTAGCGCCCTGAGTAAAATTCGAGTATAAGCGGTGAGCTTCCGAAATGACTCTCACGATATCAGTTATATGCCAAACAGATCACTACTTTAGTTGAAACCCCTCAGCACATTTCGAAGCAATCATCGAATGACCTCACTACGGGATTACTATTGTCTAATAAATTTCTTCTAGCAATGTTTTTTAATACGTCGCGTATAATCAGAGGTACATTCAAAGGCTGAGAGCACAGAAAAAACGAGGACGGTCAGCAATTTGTCTGTTGCCGTCATTCTTCTTTTGTCCATGTTTTCAGCGCGCAGCTCTTATGCGCCCGTTCCTGAGTTGAGCGGCGTCGCCGTTGCCGTCGGTGCCCTAACCGATAATCATGAAAACGTAACCGATAGACATGAAAAAATAAAATGAGAAAAAAATACCCAGGATCGAGTTAGATTCGAACGCGGGCCGTCTGCGTGGCAATTGAGTATACTAGCAAATAGCCATTTTTGGCGCTTGAAACTCAGTTGCAGAAAGACCCAATAGAGGCGTCATGCTGGGCAAGGAATCGCGTTAACTTGTGTAATAAGCGTGGCAGAACAGTAAAATGGTAACCAGTTATGACACAATGCTAACTGCACAACGAGTGTGTAGTTTATTGATTCCCACCCACTGCAAACTGCTCAGCCATATTTCATTGTCATGAGCCACATGCAGCATCAATAAAATGCTCTCTGTCTTTCCGTTTTCATCTTCTTACAGATGTATAGCGGGTACTTCGCTTATCCGCAGAAGGACGAATAATGGCGTAGTGGGTACTGTCCTACTTCACAAAAATTATGATTTACGGCGTAGTCCACACTCTGCGGAAAGCCAAAACATCAAACACAGTTGGCCTTGCCGCAACACGAAGCCGCACTCTAAATTCCCATTAGGCAGTATTGTAATCGTCGGAGAATTTTTTTCTGCGCTGTAAGTCGTCAACGTTAACCACCAACTTGCCTCAAAGAATTACCCTCTAAGGTATAGATAGCTTATCACAAGTTCCGAGCGCTTCCACTTCCCTTCCGTCCCGACTAGCGCTCTGCAAAGGAGACAAATGTAAAGGCAACGGAATGGGTGGTTAACGAGCCTGTACTGGATCTGTTACCCTAAATGTAGGAGGAGGAAGAGGAATAAGAAAGCAGCAAGGAAAGAGAATAAGTGAAACGCGCGTACACTCAGGCTGTCATAACCGAGCAGTATTTTAGAGACTGGTCCCTCCTCGGTTGTACTAAAGTCGTCTAGAATGCACTATGCTAACGAAGTCTTGTAACGACTCGTTCCACAGAATCCAGAACTTGCAGTGCGCCTGCGAGTTGATGGAGTTGTTAATGATGCTTATCAGAGACACAAGCACAGCGAGGGCTTGTAAGTCTTCGTCATGTAGACCACCTGTGGAAGCTGACGTATATTGCGGTATATTCTGCGCCGACTCTCCGCGGTTGCGCAGTGGTGTTTATAAGGGCCACACGACATCCGCGGCCGCTTTGAAAGCATGTGCGTCTTTTCTGCTCTCCGAACGTAATGCGTTGGCCGTTGGAGGTTGCGGCACAGGTTGTAGCTGCGGCTTACGTGCTCTGAGACTCACATAAACGGGAAGGGGGTCACAATTGCACATCAGCGAGTGACATCGCCTCGAGTATTTTTTCTCCCTTTTCTGTTATTCACAGTTTTCGCAAATTTGCAGTTTGTGCTAGCGCAGCAAAGGCATGTGGCGGCATCCAGTGGCGGCCGCAGTACCAACGCATCGTAATCGGAATTATCATCCACTCATTGCTCACTTATCTACTCATTATCGCAATATCTTTGTTAGCACTGTTTTGACACCGGTATCGTGGCATCCTCAGCTTAAATGTAGCGTTACGTGTAGGTTCAATTTTTAGCACAGATTTAGTCGCCTTTACTTATGTCTGCAACGTACGCCTTTATGCTGCAATGTGCCAGAAGGAAAGTACCCGGGACTGACCTGCTAATACGAACGTGCGCACAACTGAAGCAAAGCATGCGTTCGCGCATGCACAAACCCACCAATAAAGATTATCGTATCGCCTGCATACGTGTTGGTTCCTACGTCAATGCGTGCTAAACAGGAGGTCGTGAGGTAAATGTTTGGCCGCAGTGAGCACAATTTCACGGATTCCATGTTCAAAAAGCATTTGCGTGCTTATCCTTGCTTGAATGCGTTCTTGGACACGTGTTTGCATGTTTTGTAATCAAACATAGTCGTTTCTATTGTGGAGACCCACGCTGCGGCATAGCTTGCACAAACTTCCCAAAACTGCGGAATTTGAATAAAGTTTCACATTATTTAGTGACCAATAGTGCGAAGTTTATCCACAATTACCAAATTCCACCATTGACATTTCGTACCTTAGCAAAGCAACGTAGATAAAAACTTCTTGTGTATATTAACTCTTTTGCATACCTTTCTCAAACGTCAACCATCCATAATCTATGTGCGTATGCTAAACATTAGTCCACATTGATCGTCTTTCATAATAGGCAGTTTTAGAATAGCGTACGCAAAGCTTTGCGATGGCTTTTCGCGCAACTGCGCATGCGTCGTACGCTATCCGCTTGCGGGCTCCCGTTAAGTGACGGAAATAGCGGGCCGCAAACGCTGACGCTAACTTAGCGTACGCTATTCTAAAACTGCCTAATATGCGTGAAGTCAGGGAACAAAGGCTGAGTGAATCGAAGCCCGTAGTAAATGGGGACAGGCCCGACTCCAATCGAATCTTCGGAGCCAAATTGTATATACTGAGCCCAAGTCTCGTCGAATTTTGCTCAGTGTAATTCGTGTCAGCCTGTGTTCCCATAAGGCTGCACCAGTAAAAATTTTAAAGAGCCCTAATGAGTCCTGCAGTGAGCAGAATGAAGTTGAAGCCGAGTCCCAGTCGGCCCCAGGCAAAAACTTCTGTGCCATTCGGCGGACTTCTTTAACGGCGCGTGCATAAGTGCGCCTATTGTGTTCGGCGCATGTGTGCACGCGCGCATTTGCCCTTTTAAGGCCAGCCAAGCATCCTCATCGCGGAAACCACAGTTGTACGCCGTATGCACGCAGCACAGCTAAAGACGCTACTGAAAGAAGAAAGACAATGCGTTGCATTTGCTTGTATATGTCACCGGACATTTTTCCTGCGTATTTTCAACCAGCATTGTGTGGACTGCAAAACCTCTTCGACTTGCACAATGAAAGGAAGCTTTTTTTTTCTGCTTTTCCGCCATTTTCCTCAGTTTCCCGCGTTTCCTATATATACGTTGTTTTGCATGAGATGAAGCATAACTATTTATAGAACTTCAGCCCCGTAGACAGACAACGCACGCCGCTACATCGCAGGTGAATCCCATTATTATCACGGTAAATCACTTAATTAAAAGAAAAAAATTCAGCGCATTGCCGCCGTATTACATTCCCTGAGAGTTATTTTCCGGCTTATTAATTTTTCTGCGAGCTGAAAAGTCACAAATATAATTAAAAAATTACACCATCTCCCACTCAATGGAACCATGAGGGGATGCGAAGCAGCATTAGGGGCGCACATCATGTTTACGTTACGATCACTCGGCGTTTCCGTTCGTGTGTGAGGTTTGTATTTAGTGTTTGTGATATCATTACGTTATGTTTGTGCGTTGCTTTCCGTTGGCGCCGAGTGAACAAGTGGCGCCGACGTTGACGTTACAACTTATCTGAACGGGAGCGAAGCGAGAATGACGGAAGCCAACCGAACGCACGCGCCTATAGAGACATGAAATTGGGGAGGGAGAGGAGAGAGTGGGTTACAGGCTTTATGTGTCTGCGGTGCGGCTGCAGTCACGTGGGAGGAGAGGCTGCGCCGCGGCTGCAGCGCGGGGGAAGGAGAGCAGAGAAGGCGACCGAACACCTGCGTAAAGTGGGCGAGTGGGAGAGAGAGTCGGTGCATGCTCAGCGGAGCGCGGACGCCACCACCACTGCTGGACACAGCCCCGACGAAAAGCTGCTTCGCATCTAATAAGACGATTTAATTTCCTTCAACTGTATCGATACTTCAATACTATAGCACTACTTGGTCGCGAAATTCCGCACATTGGCCCTACCCGGTGGGCCCCGGCTGCATCCCGGAAAAGGGCAAGGTCACGAAACACTTTCCGCGGCAGTTATTGGCTCCTGCATTTTACTACGAGATGACGTCCGTGAAACGGGCTGTCCCTATGTGTAGCACCGATGTCACCTTCTCTTCCGCCCGATTTTCCTCCATCACGTTTATTGAGGCCGCTGTCACACCCACAGGCACCTCATCAAACGCATTACTGGGCTGCGGACGACTTCTTTTGGATTGAAGAAGAAAAGGTTGACTCCGACTTGACATAACAATTACTAGCCAAATGGTAAAGACGTTTTGCCACCTGCGCTCTGAGAAAAACAAATAGCATTCGTTACTCTTTTCGGTGGTCCCTCGCTGGTCAGGTACGGCTCTTTTTTTTTTAAATACATGTTAACTCTAGTTTGAACGCCACGACTCTCCTAAAAGAGTATAATGCTGTCCAAAAAGAGTTCACGTGTCTCTTTAAGGAGAGTCGCATATTTCAGAGAAGAGAGCCAAACGGCGCTTTTATTTTCTTAGTTTCTGTGCAGGTGGCATCTTCAGTATGCAATATAAGAAAGGAGAAAAGGTCGACAAGGTTCAATATTTACATACGTCCTTGTTAACGTCCGGTAGAGGGCCGGTGTTGGTGCTGCAAGTCAGATGCGTCCTAACGAATTAACCACGATTCCAGGAGTTCCTTTTTTCCCACTTCTGCTCACGGGTCAGCGTCTTCGCATTACCCAGTTCGAAACTGCGCCCTGTCATCCAGCAGTGTTCGACAAGTTCCCTTAGCACGCGTTGCTGTGGGTGGTCTTGGCAACGACTGCTTTGTGTTCGTTGAATCTCGTTGCTGGTTTTCAGCCCGTTTCGCCGATGTAAGTCGCGTGACAATCTCCGCGTCGATCGACGCCTTTGAACCTGGGCTTTTGGTCCCGTAATTAAACCCCCTGTAATTTTGTGAAAGTGCAGGTTAGTCTTCGAACCTCGAACTACGAAGCTGTGCCTTAACTCCAGCGTCAGCAATTCCACAAGAATCCACCATGCAAGGTACCTCCGAGATTCCTGCCCCTGCATGTCCTGGTGTGCTGCTACAGTGTCACTCACCGATATTCAGCGTCACTGACGACCGATAACTTCAGTTTAGTGAGACTGGCAATTGGGCTAGTTGTTAAGGATTCATATTTACGAAACGGCGCCACATATTAACACAAAAACATGAAGGAGCACACGAAACACAAGCGATTGTGTTTTGTGCGCTCCTTCGTGTTTTTCTCTTACTTTTTGGCGCCATTTCGTAAACTAGACATTGAGGACAGGCTGGCTACTTACCAGAAGGTGAGCGCAGCAAGCAAGGGGGTCGATGCGGCTGCGATGACTTATGTAAGCGTTTGCTTGGTTTATGTAAGCGTCTGCTTTGCTTCCGAAGAGACCGTCCTTCAAGATGGTCTCATCGGAAGACTGTGGCCACGCCGCCGTACCAAAGCTCCGCGCAGAACAAGTTTGTGAGCGCGCTCAACAACCGGGAGAGAACTTCACCAGCTATATTGGAGGCATCATGCAGGCGTTTGAACCCATCAATGCACTAATCCGACAACGTCAGGCAGATCCTCAAGGGAATAGTCGTGGATGCATTTCAAATGCCGTTAGCCAAAGATTCATAAACTGTAGCCGAAGTAGCCAGTTTGTGCCAGAGTTTCGACGAGTTGTGCAAGCAACGCGCCCAAAGTTGATGCCGTCGGGAACAGCAGGACTCGATCGCGGCCTTGACTCTTGGCGACCATGGTAGCTCAGATGAAGTAGTTAGTGCGTGAGGAGGTCGCCCGGCAGTTAGCCATTTTATGCAGCACGCCCGAACCATCTGGCCCCAGCGATGCGACAAGTTATACAAGAACAGGTAACTGACGCTTTCGCTCGTTCACCACCTCTAGATGGTGCACCCTGATGTACAAGGAGGTCGTCGCTGCTAGAGTGCCTCGTCAACCAACGTATTCTTCCTCGCCGGCGCCTCTTCGGCCACCACCAGTTCCGTTAGGCAGACCAGTGGCCACGTTTCCTAATGCGTGGTGCACTACAGACGACCGCCCTATGTTATTCTTGCGGTTATGCAGTACACGTGGCATGTTTCTGTTGCCGCCGCCCTCCCGTCCGAAAAGATACCATGCGATCATCTCCGTATGAACCTCGATGCTTTCGTGGCACAGCATGGCTACAAGAATTTTAAAGGAAGGACGTTAAGACCTCGTTTCACGGAAATTCTGGTGTCGGCGTGTGCGTCACTGGTTGTGAACGAAAATTCAGCGTAGACCGTGAGCAAGGAATTGAGAAAGGTGTAAATAAAATAAACAAAAAATATCTTCGGCTCAAATGAGAATTGAACCCAGGACTTCTGTGTGGCAGCACAGTGTTCTAGCACTTTGCCACGCCATTAACGCTTTTTCTTTAATGTTTGCGACGTCATTGCTTGAATGGCTTGTAAGTGTTTCGGAAAAAAAAACGAATGATGAGGCGGTGGGCGCGGGGCCCAGTTCTACTCTTTAAGGCGAGGCACAAGTGTCCTACAAGTTTTTTTCAGCCGAACGCCTGCCCTCAGCTAGAGGCCAATCTCCATCGCCTCGACGTCGCTTCCTGTCACCTATGCGCCGCCGACGCTAGCCGGACCCAGAAAACCAGATGCCGCAATTCCCGGCGGACGAACTGCGTCTTTGTCAAAGAAATCAGGTCGTCGCGTTTCTCCGGCAAAACTCATCGAAGGTTTTGCAGATGGCTTTCGCAACCTTTGCGCTTGCGGACAATGGTGCTGTGGTTTCAGTGACAGATACAAAACTTTCCTGCTTGCTTCGGTACGTTACCACAACGTCAATCACGACCACCACCGCCCGGATGCTTCCGAATAACATTTAGCCTCCGAACTCGTTCAATGTGCCTAAGAATGCCGCCAAGTAGCACATTTATTGACATCCGTCGAACAATGTCTTTAAAAAGAATCACTTGACCAGGACAAGCCTCCTCACACCTTCGCTGTTGGCTCGTTTGTGTGGATTTCTATCCCGTGCCAGTTCCCCGGCCTCTCCCGAACGTTTGCACCCAAGTATAACAGTCCATACCGAACCTTTGAATGCACTAAGCCGGCCGAATACGTCGTCGAGCCAGCGACACCTCTCACTGACATATGCTGCCGTGCTCGTCAAACAGTCATTGTCAGCCGCTTAAAGCCCTACTGCGATCGCCTTGTGGTTTCTTCGTCCTGAGTCACCAGGATGACTCTTCTTTGCCACCTGGGCAACCGTAGTGGGAAAGAGAGACATTATCAAAGAGGTGCAGAAGAAGGCGAAGATGAAGAGTCTGGAGAGTGCCTGACAGCGATTGACGTCCTTTAACCTAGGTTTTTGAAGTGTAAATCAACCCCCTCATACAGGTCATTTCAAGGAGCTTCGTTAACACAATTGAACGCGTAGTTCGTAGATATAACCTGTTTATAATAGCTCTTTCTGCGAGAAAAGTATTCTTGTGATCTAGCAACACGTTCTCAACAAATGTTTGACCTTGCAAGAGCCATAAGTGCGTCTCACTGCCACCACAGTGAAAGGAAATAACACAATTTAATTTTTACTATACGGTAAGACTCGCTCAATGCTACTTTAAGGTACTGATGCGTAGAAAGTGCTAGCGCTTGATGATGAGCTACACAGAGTAATATACTGAGGGGCCTCAAAATGCAGTACAACATTTACAGTGCACATTAGATGCGACCGAAGCGTATAAACGCTCTCTTGTACTCATATTGAGGCGCGTAGTCAAAAACTACCGGGCCGTCAAAAATAATACGCCGCCACCCCCTCCCCCCCTACACCTCGAACCGTAGCGCAGTTCAGCATCTAAATGCTCAAAATTTATGTTTGTAACTTATTTGAGCAGTCAAACTTACAACTTTTCTTATAATTACAAGTGAGAACGTTCACCATCAACGAATGGTGCAGCTAGTCGCAACGTCGATCAGTAAACAAAATATTTAGGCAACACCCGAAACTCATTCCAGCGTGTATTTCAAACGTCAGTACTTTCAGTTTTCAAACAGCTGTATGGCTTTGCGAGCGTATCAACATCAATTATGACTTACTTTCTTTATGTTTAACCTTTGGCCTCGCATCCCCTTTCTGTATCCACCAAGTGGCGACGCCGTCGGGAGGAGTAGGAGGAAAGCGAAGAACACAGGTGACGCTTGAATCGCCTTCTTTCTTGAAACCATGTCTAAAGCTTTTCTCCTCCGGTTGAAAAGGCTATATTTACAATAAAGTTTAGGAATGGCCGTTATGCTAAGCTACAAAACGCACTTACGATTTGTGTGCTCTCTTTTCGAAAGTAAATCATACCCACAATTCCATGCTCTTTTGCGCCTCGATTCACAGAGAGTATATGAGACCTAAGGAACGAACGCAAATAAAGGTGGCTGCGACTCGCCGCAGTTCCTCATAGGCTATTCTTGTTTTATCACAATGATAGGCAGGTAATTTCGTCGACAATGGTTATTATTTTTCCGTAATGTATTTAAATCAGTTGTCCAGGACGCACGCGCCTCGAAACAGGACAAACGACATTGTTTCCTGGTCGTCATCTGCTGTTGCTTTTTCAAACGAGATTCGATTAAACGGCCTCTTCGCTTCGCAGTGCGCTTCTAGCGCTGTCATTCACGCACGTCAAAAACATTAGTTTAGCGAGAGAAAAAGAATTCGGCAGATCCCACGTACCGTGGGAGTCGATATTATGCGAAGCATGCGCGGGATGGTGACAGTGGCGTAATTTTTCACATTGAGCGAAACGTTAAGGAATGACGCTATAGAAATGTCGAAGTGGTAACGCACACTCATATGCTGATGAGTCGCACATGCATTATATAACCAGTTGTTTACAGTTGCGTAGCCATGCCAACAGCAACATGGGTATTACCATCACCAGACGCGGTAAGCTGATATGTAGTGCTTATATTCTTCAATACTGGATAGCGCGAATCCGAACAGCACAAAGACGAAACGCAAATGCACAGGACAGGCGTCACCTGCAACTAAGCTTCATTCAGAAAAGTTCCCCTAGGTATACACACAGCCAAGTGGCACACGCAGGCGCACTGCACGTACGTTACACTTACAGTTGCAGTTGGGTTACAGTTGTTATGCTTATACTTATCTGTTATGACGGGAACGCACGCATGTTCCACGAACCGGTGTGTATCTGTAGAAGGTGTTCTTGACAGTTCTTGAACAAGGTCATCATCACCGTGATCAGTGAGCACCAGGAGCTCGACCGGACTTGTTAATCGGATCCGTTCGTGATCGCGGCTACGAGAGGTCTAAGTGTAGTGAAGTGCGAGGTATAGCACAGCTGGTGGAAATCCTGGATGCCTCTTACGATGAAATGATCTATGACGCCTCCTGTCCTGCACATGGCAGCGAGGTCTTTTGACGCCCTGTCCACATTCAAGCCGTCTTTCACGCAGTATAAAGACCAGTCGTTGTTGGGTCTTGATAAATCAATGTTGAAGTCACCGATAACGATGAGCGGCCTGTTCTCTCGGCAGATTTATTGTAGGAAGCATTGACCCCGGCTTTTGCATAATCGACGTGGTCCACGTTGCGGACCACGTGAACGAGTGCATGGTAGTTGAGCGTCTTCCAGGAGTGTTCTGTTTTCAGCTTCCTCACTTTCCTTGTGTCCGCCACGGTGGTGTAGCGGTTACGGTGCTCGGCTGCTGACCCGTAGGTCGCGGGTTCGATCCCGGCCGCGGCGGTCACATTTCGATGGATGCAAAATGCTAGATGCCCGTGTACTGTGCGATCTCGGTGCACGTTTAAGAATACGAGATGGCCAAAATTAAAGCCCCTACAATTTATTATTATTATCACTTTCCTTGCGTGTCAATGTGTGTGTTCGCGTTTACTGTGTTGGTTGAGACTTTGTGTCACCTGTGGCACATACCCGTATAACATAAACTCTGGTATGCGGGTATGTGCCACACTTGACTGAGAGAAAGGGTTTCATGACGTACGCGACAGGTATTTTGCGTTATTCATGTAATGACCAGTGAATCGTGTTGACCATACACTGATCCCCTGCTATGCCAATTTTGGTACATTAGAAGTTATGGAGACGACCAGGAGAGCGCCCAGACGTAGGCGGCTAGATAGATAGATAGATAGATAGATAGATACGTAGATAGAAACGGCCAAAGTGCCTGAGGTTCGCTAAGAAATGCTTCGCATTTAAAAAAAACGCCAGGCCTGCGCTGAAACCGCAGCACAGTCACAGCGAAAGCTGGAGGAGCGGCGTTCCTAGAGCACGTTGTAAGCTCTCGTAGGGCTACTAATACAAGTACACTAGCAAGGTACCCACTACACCATAAATCAAAATATTTGTGAAGTTAGGAAGTCTCTAGTAAGCCATTATTCTTCATTCTGCGGAGAAGCGGGGCAACAGCTACACGTCTGTATGGCACTACGTGCACTTTGTTGACGCGACGACTGATGACGATGAAGAATTTTAGCTCAGCTCTTTGTAATGGGTTGGAAGCTTTAAACGGCCCACCAGTTATGCAATTTGTACTGGGTGACGCCCGGTCGCTATTTCCCTCTCCCGCAATGCTGTATAACATACGTTGACGTCGGGGCGAGAGGCGGGGGGGGGGGGAGCGAAGAACTTTACTGAGACCCCGAGGAAATGGATCATGCGATTATGGGCTTCCTTGGCAACCAATACAAGTGCACTTGCGAGGAACCCACTACGCTATAAATCATCGTAATTTTTGAGAAGTAGGGAAGCAGGCACTATGCCATTTTTCGTTATTCTACGGAGAACCGTTTTACCTGCTAAACGCATATCAGGCATTATGCGCACTTTGTTGATGCTGTGCCTGATTACGATGAAGAATTATGGCGGAGCCCTTTGTAATGGGTTTGAAGCATTCAACAACCCACTCGTTGCGCTATTCGCATTGCGTGACGCCTGGTTACGGAATTCGCGTTGTGCGACGCTTGGTGCTTATTTTACTCTTCTATCACGCTATATTGGATATGTTAATGTGGTTCCTTCCCGACATGAAGCCTGTATAGGACCTTTTTGCAAAGCAGTTTGAAGCACAGGCGTGGCTCAGAGGTTGAATACTGGGCTCCCACGCAGAGGGCCCAGGTTCGAACCTCGTTCCATCCTGGAATTGTTTTTCTTATTTCGTTTTTTTCTTATTTCGAGCGATAGTGGTTACGGACACCGGCGGCGGCGGTGGCGGACAATTACGCCCCCAAAAATGGCCGCTGAAATGATCTCATAACAGCTTTCGCTGTAAGAAACTCCAACCAAAGTTTGTTCTACAGTGAAAGCTGTTATGAGATCATTTCAACGGCCGTTTTTGGCGCCGTAGTTGTCCGCCGCCGCCGCCGCCGGTGTCCGTAACCACTATCGCTCGAAATAAGAAAAAAAAACGCAATAAGAAAAAAGTTCCAGGATGGAACGGGGTTCGAACCTGGGCCCTCTGCGTGGGATCCCAGTGTTGTACATCAGAGCCATGCCTTGCAAGAAGACGCTATACAGGCTTCATGTCCAGAAGGAACCACATTAGCATATGTAATTCAGTGTGGTAGAAGAGTGAAATAACAACCACACAACGCGAATTCTGTAACCAGGCGTCACACAATGCGAATTGCGCAACGAGTAGGTTGTTGAATGCTTCCAACCCATTACAAAGGGATCCGCCATAATTCATCGTCATCAGGCACAGCACCAACAAAGCGCATAATGGCTTACATGTTTTTAGCGGGTACCACGGCTCTCCTTTGAATGACGAAAAATGGCATAGTGGCTGTTTCCCTACTTCACAAAAATTCTGATGAGTTATAGCGTAGTGGTTTCCTCGCAAGTGCATTTGCATTGGTTGCCAAGGAAGCCCATAAGCCCATCATCCATTTCCTCAGGGTCTCAATAAGTTCTTCCCTCCTCTCTCTGCCTCTGTTTAATTCCCACGTCAACGTATGTTATATTGCATGATGGGAGAGTGAAATAGCGACCGGGCGTCACATAATGCGAATTACGTAACTGGTGAGCCGTTGAAAGCTTCCAACCCATTACAAGGGCTGAGCCACAATTCTTCATCGTCATCAGTCATCACGTAAACAAAGTGCACATAATGCCTTACAGATGTGTGGCTGGAACCTCGCTTCTGCGCACAATGATGAATAATGGCGTTGTAGGTGCTTCCCAACTTCACAAATATTGTGATTTATAGCGTATTGGGTACGTTGCTAGTGTACTTGTATTAGTAGCCCCAAGAGAGTTTACAACGGGCTCTAGAAATGCCGCTCTTCCAGCTTTCGCTGTGTACTATGCTGCGCTTTCCGCGCAGGCCTGGCGTTTTTAAAATACCCTACGCTTCGAAGCCTGACGGCATTGCTCTTCGGGGGTGACAATGCCCGAGATGCGGAGCGCTTTCTTAACCTTCTTGCGGCAAGGTTTGGAGACACTTGTCGCGAGCATACGTAGTATAGGCCGAGGAAAGTGGCTCCGTGGTACGGTTGATATTTCCTGGTGTCTGCTGTATATGTCAAGATTCCAATGTCAAGATTCCAATGTGAGGAAGCCACTCCTCGACTGGTTTCCTCACGTTTTGCAGGGCAGTTTGCAAACCATTGGAGGGGCTGGCTTCTGTCACCTACACCAGCTTGCTCCTAAGCGTAGTTCCTAAGCCGTGCTTCGAAAGCTCAAGGCCAGGAAGAAAAAACTTCACTGACGATTACGATACTGCCTAATGCGAATTCTGAGCGTAGCTTCGTGTTGGGGCAAGTCCAACTGTGTTTGAAGTTTTGGCTTTCCGCACGGTATCGACTACGCAATAAACCATATATTTTTGCGAAATAGGATTGCACCCACTACGCCATTGTTCGTCTTTCTGCGGATAAGCGAGGTATCCGCTACACATCTGTAAGGTATTATGCGCACTTTGTTGATGCTGCATGTGGCTGATGACGATGAAGAATTACGGCTGAGCGCTTTGCAGTCGGTGGGAAGCACAAACCACACACCCGTTGTACAATTAGAATTGTTTGATGACTAGTTGTTATCTTACTCTTCTGGGGTCTCGCTATATTACACAGGTTAACGCGATTCCTCGCCAGACATGACGCCTGTATGGAGTTTTCTTGGCAATGAGTTTCAAGCTCCAGCATAGCTCTGGGGTTGAATACTCGAATCCCACGCAGAGGGCCTGGGTTCAAATTTTTCATGTCTGTCGGTTACTTTTTCTGTCTATCAGTTACGCCATCGAGTTTCCTACAATACTTACTAGAGGGAACTCTGGCACTAGTGTCTATGGGAGCTGCAACGCACGGCGCTTCAGCCAGCATGGGAATGATGGGTAGTACACGGATTTGTCTAAACTTCGTTCTTTCGGCTCCGTTTGGCTCCACGTCGCCTGCATCCGCTTTGTCGCAAAACGAAGTTCAGTAAAAGTCAGCAGTTTCACTTCACCAGTTTAACTTCTTTAGGCTCACCGAATCAAATCTGGTCACGATGTTCACAACGATCCATTCTTTTATCCGAAAGAAAACAAAAACGCAGCAATAAACAAAGCCACAAGTGCGTTCGAAGCCCGCAAGTACGAAGACTAGGCAAATCCGTGCACTAGCCATCATTCCCATGATGGCTGAACGATCGCAGCGCCAGAGTCCCCTCTAGGTAATTTTAGGAAACTCTATGGGTTACGCCACTGACGGCGACGGCCACGCCGCTCAGCGCAGGGACAGGCGCGTAAGAGCTGCGCTCTAAATATTTTCTAAAGCGATCCTAATGCAAGACTTGGCGGTCTGGGAGTGGAGCCCTCATCGGTTCTTGGGTAAACTTGGGTAAGGTTGGGACGTCAGCACGCTAGATGTTCGCGGTCCTTTAGCGTAGTGAGCCCCATCCGAAGAATTTCTAAAATGTAATTGCTGTTTATACTAATTTCTGCTAATTATATCCTTCCAATTTTGCCTTTGGACGTACCCTAATGTCCACTTTATCTTATACAGCGCTTAGCTTAACCCCTTCCATCTTTTATGTACAAGTTTATTTTTATCATGGTTTTCAGACAACTCGCCCCGGCGCTGAACAGGGTGTTGTGGAAGAGAGCAAAGATTGGCACTCAGTGCTCGTGTTGGTAAAAGACTACTCCCTTACAAGCAGAGACGCACGCGGTTCGTAGTGCCGTACATCCATTACCTTTCCCACAGCACCAAAGAACGTCATGAACAGATAAAGTATGACCATCGTTCACTCTGTACTACGCAAGTCGGCTGCTTTTAATCCACACATCAGCCTGGTGGAAAAAAAAGGTACCCGCACGCCAGAATAAGCATACAAAACCATATACTGATCGCGTGACTACCGTCGTACACGGAACACCTTTATCGTGTTAGAAAACTGATGCGTGCAAACGTGGATGCTACGGCAGCAACCGAGCTCGGGCCCTGCATCACGAGCAAGTGTGAACCATTCCTACACATTGACATTCTTGGTACGTATACAAATGAGTCGCGCCACGATGGCACGAGAATTCTTACTAGCGTTTTCTGCACTACGTAAATGACACAAGTAACCCCTTCGCTACGTAAATTACAACAAGCTACCTTGGATATGCTGCCTCATTTCGTTTTCAATTATTTTATTTTTCTGTTCAATTCTCCTTCATTTCCCCTTGCCCAAGCCAAGCAGCCAGCTGTTCTATTCTGTATTGGATAACCTTCCTGTTTTTAACGTCATTCACTGTCCTCGGGGCTACCAAACAGGGTGTTTTTCTGGCGAATACAGACTTTTACGTAAAAGTAATGTGACAGTAAGACATCTGTCGACTTCACAGAAGAACTGCACGTGGAAGCGGAAATGCCTTGCCGTTGCCAAATATTCATTCAAATGAGCAATTCGAAGGAGAAATGGTCGTTCATCGCTTTCTTAATCGGCGGCTTCTGCGAATTTGCTTATATGGAAACGGATAAGCGGTACACTTGTGCATTTCGGACGACTTGCCTTTTTTCCTGACAAGATTCTACAGCGACGAGCCTTCATTGTAAATCTCACCACTTCGTCGTCACTGGAAGTTCCCACTTGCGTAACAAAGCGGCCTCCTTTTTCTGCCCACTCGCCACCTGGAAAGCTGGATCGGGGCTTTGAAGTTTGAGTATGAATACCTCAAATCACTTGACATTTCTTTGGCTGCATATAACTGGGTATGCCTTATATTGTAGCGCATGACAGCTTTCTCACTAAACGACTGGCCTCATATTCATAATGAAAAGATTATATGAGATGTTTTCGTTAGTTACGTTTTCAGGCTAAGTTTAGCAGCGTCACGTTACTTTCGCTGCGTTAAAAAGCTGGTGTGCGAAAGAGACAGGCGTCCAACTGCCATAGCACATCTGCAATGTGTGCAGCCTAAAAAAAAGTAACACAGTATATTTCCCAACTATTCACTCTATTAAAATCAGTGTTGCTTATTTCTAAACTGTTCATTAAACCTTCTTGGTATGGGGCTTGCTGCGTACCAGCCGTAGTCAAAGCCAAGACGACGGATGCCTTAAACCACAACAAAAACAATTAAGGAGGAAGTCCTTGGTGCATCGTCAAACGCGAAAATCGAGCGGTGACGTCGGCTTCCCGCGGGAGTCGGCGCCAACACAAGTGATGCAAAAAAATCACATCAGGTGATGACGTGCACCCTATGGTGTCACGACGTCCCCGATTGCCAAATGTGTGACATCAATTGATGACGTCATCACGTGACATCGCAGCTTGGTCAAAGGTGGGCCGATCACGGAGGCAGTGCAAAACCACGTTAAATGCAGAAAGCTTTCGGAAGGGGGTGGTAAGGGATCAATACATCGAACGGAAAAAAAGAAGACTGTTTTCGCCTTGAAATCGTGTTAGGCACAAGCGTTGCTGTGAGTTTTTTTCACGTGGTGACTCATACGGATGGGTCAGAGCAACGCCCTATGGGCGCGATGCAAGGCAGCGAAGTCCTAAATCCGGGGCAGCAGCTATCTGCGAGACCGAGTGGCTGCGTCCATCCTTCGAGGTAGCCAAGGGACCAGTCCCCCGGGGAAGCGCGCAGGCTGCCTCTTATAAGGCGCCAAAGTGTGCCAGGCGCACCGCTACTGGGCACCACATGGCACTATTACTGGTTACGCGTGGTTCCCGCAAACATTTCTATAAATGGAAAACTAGCAAGTACTTTAGGCTACAGGTGCACTATGGCAGAAAGCTTCAGGGCTCTCTATGTTATTCTATAGCTATAAATAATTTCTAAGGACAGAGTCGTGGCATGAATATGCATTATAACGAACAGCGCGTGAATATGGTGCACCTGCCGTAGGAACAAAGCAGAGGTAACGGAAAGTTGAACCGTGATTTCAAAGCTCGTTTTCTGCGATCGACATATTTTGAGCACATGGACGCTTTACTGCATGTTTGCTTCGGACTACCTTCGTGTCAGCTTGGGTGACTTGGCCTGTCTTATTGAGTATTTCCTAACTTTTAACAACAAAGAGTTATTATTTCTGTTTGGTGCCGATATGATTGGAAGCCACGTTATATTTTATCGCGTGGTAGTTTGTTCCACGGTGCACGAAAAGTCGTGAGGCCAAAAAAGAGCTTGGCGTACTATCGAGAGCATTGTGACAGGGACACGCGACAGCGTGGCGAATAGCCTCAAAACCGAAGCCGGTCGATTCGCGGTGGCCGCTATCGAAAATTAAGTTGAAGGGGCGCCGCGATTCCGTTAAATATTGGCACGCCGCCTCGCTACTGCTGATAAAAAACAGCAGCTGATTGCGTATCACTTGCCGCTTGCGAATATAAGCCGGGTGCGTGTCGCATATTCGCGCGTCGTTTAAAAGATACGCGTGCTATAGGAGTGACAAGAGTTCGCGGAAAAAATTAGCGAAGCTTGCACTGGAGGCGCAATGCTAAAGAGAGAGCGAAGCTGATGGGCACCAATGATTACGAACTCTTGTCCTACATCATGCTGGCTGCGTATGCAGGGTCGGCTTGGCGTTGCCGCTGCCTCTCCCGCTTAGCAGCAAGCTTTGCTACGCGAAGCGCGGCCTCTTCTTCGGCAGTACAAACTGTCCTAGGCCGGGCCATAGTAACTACTGAGCGAGTGCAGCGGCGCGCTCGCTCAGTTGTTACCATGGCCCGGCCTAGGATTCATTGTGTGCTCATGGAATTCATGGTGTGCTCCACTTGCAAGGACGCGTTAACATCGGCCAAGGTGCCCGTGATGAACGGAACTTTAAGGCGACCCATGCGCTGCTTCGCATCCCCACGTGGTTCCCTTTAGTGGGAGATGGTGTAATCTCCCACTAAAGGAGACCGCGGTCTCGCACATCAGAGAGTACACTACAGGACGCGTTGCTTCTGAGATTATGCTCACTCGCTCGACACAAAGCACAGAGCCCACTAAAAAATTCATAATTGACTTTTGAGTAAATAAATGCTACGGCTTTGAAGGGTACTGGTTTGTGCTATTTGGTGGAAATTTGTTGTACAGTTACTTCCGTTTTACCCCTGTCCCACTTTATCAGGAGTGCAAATAACTATACCACAAATCCGATGTTTTTTATTAATACTTTAACTTTAAAATTTTGCATACAAATAACAACCGTTACGAACCATTACGGAACATTTTTTTTTTCGTTCAGGAACAGAAATTGAACGAAACTTTTTGCGGTGGAACGAAACTAAAACCGAAGCGAAAAACATTTCCGTCCGACACCCTGGTTAACAGGCGGCAGCCACCTTGAGTTGCCTTCTGTTGAAATTATTTTCGAGCACCGATACTCCATCCCTCGTTATAAACCTATTGCGCTGTTTTGAAAAACAAATGTCAGAAATAAAATTCAAGCGAACTTATTGGACGATCCGCATAGTCGGGACGCCCACCACAACCGCTTAGCACCGCTTCAACAAAGACAGCCATCGGGATCAGGTTCAATATTATATTGCCTCACGCGCTTATTTATTTTTATGTGATCGGGCTTCGCCCATGAAAGCTGTTAGTGCCGCTCGGCGCAGACCACGACCAATGCTTCAGAAACATTGCGATTATTTCAGCCTGTCCTTTTACTTCCCGCCGCCAGGGACCGCACCTGCAACCTTACGCGTGAGACTCGAGCGATAACGCTGGAAGTCGTTTGATCAGGCATATATGAAAGCCGACGAGTTTCACAGACGATCTGTCTTATCTACGACTGGTTTCGCTCACCGCTATAACTGCACAGCAAATAGTGCTTCTACAGCATACCTGGAATTTCGCTTTTCTTGGACACAAGTTCGCCCAATAAAGAGCTTCGTTTTTACCAGCCCTACTGCTGCCACCTTCGCCATTGCAACCATGTGACATTAGGGTGGCACACAGGAAATGACGAATATTATCTAGAGGCCGACAGAGGCGCTCAACAAATCACTTAGATCCTCGACCAATGATATCAATTTCAAAAACGTTCTTTCGGGTATTGACATGCGATATTAATGTGAGTGTGAATAGATAATCTGTATATCACGAGTTCGATATTGCCGCTGCCTAAAAATAGAAGAAATATGTATAGGTGCTTTGCCGGTGAACCTGCAACAACTAATAGATATGCATGGGCATTGGCCGAGCAAGCTTTCAATAGACCTTCGACGAAGGCCACATGAGCATCTCGAGCTACTTGTTGCAGGTGCTCGGGTCGAGGCGGGCCCGTTGTTAGCAATCACAGACGTTTACTTCTCCTGTTGCGCTGTTGTCGGAGCAGTGTTGTGTAGAGCGCTGCTCAGCTAACAGTTCCAGCCTACTGGCTTCATGATTGGGAGCATCTACTCATAGCTCCGTCTTCTATATATTGCAGTTTAACGGCGTGTGCCCGACCGACATGCCTGATCCGTTAGCTGACAGTTCTCTTTTGAAATCGATTGGACCTACATGTCCTCGTCCCGAAAAGCTGCAGGCAGGTGCCAAACACGCCCTACAATTAAACGCCTACACCAGGAAGGCACACCTTCCTGCACAGCAAGAACACAAAAAGGGGCTCCAATTCAGGCGCTCCTCGGCCCACATTTCACACCGTGCGGGCCCAACCTTCCAGCCGGTGTAACATTACTGTAGCCTTGCGTGTAAAGTTGGTGCTACTAAAGTGTTGCATACAAATCTTATATCGTCAAATGCCAGCTGCAGACGCGCGGTGTATTTTGTCTTGTTTCAATAAGATAATGTAACCTTCCTATTTTATTGCGACAGCAATTATATGGACAGTCTCGGCTGGATTTTGCCGTCACCGTCGCCGCCGTCATGCACCGTATATGTATAAGTATGTATATATCTATAAAAGCCGCAAAGAAAAATAATTCAGAAAAATGCTTCCGAACCGCGGAATCGAACCAGGGACCTCTTGCTCCGCAGCGAGTGGCGCTATTCACTACGCCACGAAACGCAGATCCTCCACGTAGCTAACGTGGAGCGTTATATACACACCATTTACCGCTGTGCGGACTCAGAGACGGTAGGCGATGATGAGCGTTTCTTCATTACCAGCGAGATGGCGCTACGAGCGCGACGGGCGCATTTAAAAGTCGTCGGCGAGCTCGCTCCCTTCTTATACTTGCGCAGGGAGAACCTCGCCCTTCCGCTGCCTACTGGCGCGGTTTTCTCGTGGTGAGGGGAAGAGTAGTGTTTCAAACTTTCACCGTGATGTCCGCGCTCATGTTACGGAGCGTACGAAAGCCACGCGAGCTCAAGGGACGCCGCTAAACGAACAAACAGAAGATGAGCGTGAACTATCAAGTGTCACAGCTCGACACTTGAAGCACGCTAGTTTCCTTCGCTGCTTCGGCTAGAGGTGTGCACGGGCTCCGGGTAGCCCGAAAGCCCGAGCCCGACCCGGCCCGCGGGCCGGGTTCGGGCGGGCCGACGTATTTTCACCTCGGGCCCAGGCCGGGCTCGGGCTACTTGGAGTTTTATCGGGCCGGGCTCGGGCCCGGCGCAAAAGCCCGACTCAAGCCCGAGATATAGAAAATGAGCGGGAATTGTTTTCCAGCACGCATACAGCGCCTTTTCATCGACCGCCCTTTACCACTTTTCCTTTCCATTCGCTACTTTAAACAAAAGGGAAGCGGGTAAAGCACTGCCTCTGTTGCACTCTGAAAAGCAGAGAAGTAACACCACCTGGGCTAGTGACGGCGCCACGCGACTGTTCGCCTTAGATTTAAGGCCATATCCCATATGAGTGAAAATGCACGCGACAGCGACGAGCGACCCGACCGTAGATCGCCTGCGTGTAAGGTGACGCTTGCATGGGCATACCCCATACACGTGACGGCTTTGGCGAGCGAACTCCATTGTTGCTGGCATGAGGCCTTCTACTTGTTTAGCAAAAGTGCCGCGGTGTAGCAGGCATGCAATGCAAATAGAATATTTGTTACATGTTCATACGTAAAACGTTTACCGTTGTCTCGCAGTATTTTTTATATGCACGTGCATAAGTATTACGTTATTTGTTGGTGTACAGCATGATGTGCTTAGCACGTCGCTGATTGTTTGCGCTGCGAACCTTCAAAAAGCCGGGCCGGGACGGGCCGTGCCCGGGATTGTGTTTTCCTGCGTCGGGCCGGGCCGGGCGGGCTCGCAGCCCTTTGCCGTCGGGCTCGGGCGGGCCTTCGACAAAGTCAGCGGGCCCGGGCCGGGCTCGGGCTCGGAAATACGGCCCGTGCACAGCTCTAGCTTCGGCCGCCTTTGCAACAGGAGCGCTGTTCAAACTGAGAATATCCATTGGCGAGCCTCACTTCGTATAGCATTAATTTCTTGCTATCGCATTCATTGCTTCGCCCTTGCGGCGAAACTGAGACTTTTTTTATTGCGATAGCAATTATATGGACAGTCTCGGCTGGATTTTGCCGTCGCCGTCGCCGCCGTCATGCACCGTATATGTATAAGTATGTATATATATATATATATATATATATATATATATATATATATATATATATATATATAAAAGCCCCAAAGAAAAATAACTCAGAAAAATGCTTCCGAAGCGGGGAATCGAACCAGGGACCTCTTGCTCCGCAGCGAGTGGCGCTATGCACTTCGCCACGAAACGCAGATCCTCCACGTGGCTAACAGCGAGCGTTATATACACACCATTTACCGCTGTGTGGACTCAGAGACGGTAGGCGATGATAAGCGTTTCTTCATTACCAGCGAGATGGCGCTACGAGCGCGACGGGCGCATTTAAAAGTCGTCGGCGAGCTCGCTCGCTTCTTATACTTGCGCAGGGAGAACCTCGCCCTTCCGCTGCCTACTGGCGCGGTTTTCTCGTGATGAGGTTAAGAGTAGTGTTTCAAACTTTCACCGTGATGTCCGCGCTCATGTTACGGAGCGTACGAAAGCCACGCGAGCTCAAGGGACGCCGCTAAACGAACAAACAGAAGATGAGCGCGAACTATCAAGTGTCACAGCTCGACACTTGAAGCACGCTAGTTTCCTTCGCTGCTTCGGCTAGAGGTGTGCACGGGCTCCGGGTAGCCCGAAAGCCCGAGCCCGACCCGGCGCGCGGGCCGGGCTCGGGCGGGCCGACGTATTTTCACCTCGGGCCCAGGCCGGGCTCGGGCTACTTGGAGTTTTATCGGGCCGGGCTCGGGCCCGGCGCAAAGCCCGACTCATGCCCGAGATATAGAAAATGAGCGGGAATTGTTTTCCAGCACGCATACAGCGCCTTTTCATCGACCGCCCTTTACCACTTTTCCTTTCCATTCGCTACTTTAAACAAAAGGGAAGCAGGTAAAGCACTGCCTCTGTTGCACTCTGAAAAGCAGAGAAGTAACACCACCTGGGCTAGTGACGGCGCCACGCGACTGTTCGCCTTAGATTTAAGGCCATATCCCATATGAGTGAAAATGCACGCGACAGCGACGAGCGACCCGACGTAGATCGCCTGCGTGTAAGGTGACGCTTGCATGGGCATACCCCATACACGTGACGGCTTTGGCGAGCGAACTCCATTGTTGCTGGCATGAGGCCTTCTACTTGTTTAGCAAAAGTGCCGCGGTGTAGCAGGCATGCAATGCAAATAGAATATTTGTTGCATGTTGGTACGTAAAACGTTTACCGTTGTCTCGCAGTATTTTTTATATGCACGTGCATAAGTATTACGTTATTTGTTGGTGTACAGCATGATGTGCATAGCACGTCGCTGATTGTTTGCGCTGCGAACCTTCAAAAAGCCGGGCCGGGCCGGGCCGGGCCCGGGATTGTGTTTTCCTGCGTCGGGCCGGGCCGGGCGGGCTCGCAGCCCTTTGCCGTCGGGCTCGGGCGGGCCTTCGACAAAGTCAGCGGGCCCGGGCCGGGATCGGGCTCGGAAATACGGCCCGTGCACAGCTCTAGCTTCGGCCGCCTTTGCAACAGGAGCGCTGTTCAAACTGAGAGTATCCATTGGCGAGCCTCACTTCGTATAGCATTAATTTCTTGCTATCGCATTCATTGCTTCGCCCTTGCGGCGGAACTGTGACTTTTTTTATTGCGATAGCAATTATATGGACAGTCTCGGCTGGATTTTGCCGTCGCCGTCGCCGCCGTCATGCACCGTATATGTATATGTATATATATATATATATATATATATATATAAAAGCCCCAAAGAAAAATAATTCAGAAAAATGCTTCCGAAGCGCGGAATCGAACCAGGGACCTCTTACTCCGCAGCGAGTGGCGCTAGCCACTACGCCACGAAACGCAAATCCTCCACGTTCGTAACGGCAAGCGTTATATACACACCATTTACCGCTGGACGGACTCAGAGACGGCTGCGCTTATAAGCGTTTCTTGATTACCAGCGAGATGGCGTTAGGAGCGCGACAGGCGCATTTAAAAGTCGTCGGCGAGCTCGCTCGCTTCTTCTTATACTTGCGCAGGGAGAACCTTGCTCTTCCGCTGTCTGCTCGCGCGGTTTTCTTGTGCTGAGGGGAAGAGGGATGTTTCACGCTTTCACCGTGATGTCCGCGCTCATGTTACGGAGCGTACGAAAGCCACTCGACCTCAAGGGACACCGCTAAACGAACCAACAGAAGATGAGCGCGAACTATCAAGTGTCACAGCTCGACACTCGAAGCACGCTAGTTTCCTTCGCTGCTTCGGCCGCCTTTGCAACAGGAGCGCTGTTCAAACTGAGAGTATCCATTGGCGAGCCTCACTTCATACAGCATTAGTTTCTTGCGATCGCATTCATTGCTTCGGCCTTGCGGCGAAACTGTGACTTTTTTACTCCTATGACAAATTTGCCAACAGTGCGTCTTCGTTACATAGAATAACTTGCGAAGCACGGTTTCCAGAGGATGGGTTAAATTGCTTCTGGCTCTTTGACGTGGCTGTTTATTACTGCATTCAAGAAAACAGCTAAAGGATAAACTTATTCAAATGGAGCTACAAGGGGCAATAATGGACTAATGATACCTCACAAGTATAGGCTATAATTCTACGGAACAATGAAAGGCTAGCTCCCGCACCTCATAGTAATCAATGACAAGTCTCTAAAAACATAATGCGACCTTTTTTTTCAAAGGCCATATTGTGCCTTACCGGCCGTCACTCTCATTGCTATAGACAGGAACTAAAGCGCACTGTCTGAATATTAAGCACTGACACTCGCAGCACCATAACCGAACGTTCCCAACACTCCCAGCGATGTTGCATTGTCCCTATGCGACACTAATAGCTTATTCGATTATACTTATTTTGAGGACTCAGCTGATAGTCTGAACGTTATTACATGGAGGTCAGTAATGAAGAAAACTACCTGTAATATGTGACACAATTTAGATGCGACATTTTCACGAGGCTCACGTGGACCTTTTTCCTTCAATTGCTGCTCTCGTCAGTCGGGTTCTTCTAGGCTCTTGCATTCTCCTTTCAAAGGTTCCAAAGCGCATATTGTATTTCTTCCTCCTGCTTCTGCTTCTGACGCAACTTTCTGTTCCGTTGTTGAAGGTAGAGGCACAAGTACCTCATCTTCTTCCTTTGTCATCGTTCCTCCCTCATTATTTGCCTTTCCCACATCTTCAATTTTTCTTCTTCTGGCTTCACTTCTCCTTCTGGCTTCTCTTATTTTGGCTTCATACCTCATCTGGATTTCTTCTTGTGGCGTCAGTTTCTCCTGTTTGATGCCCACTTGAACTTCCTCTGCCTTTATTTTCTCCTCTTTTATGTCGACTGGAACTTCTTCTGCCTTCACTTCTTCCTCAGCGTCCACTAGAACCACTTCTGCCTTCATTATCTCCTTTTTAGAGTCTGTTGGAGACTCCGCCTTCATTTCCTCCTCTTTGGGGTCGACTGGAGCTTCTGCTTTATTCTCTTCTCCTTTACTGTCGACTAGAGTTTCTACCTTCATTCTTTCATCTTTGATGCAAACTGCAGCTTCCTCTGGCTTCATTTTCTTAACCTTAGCGTCGACAGCAACTTCATCAACCCTCAGTTTGTCCTCTCTAGTGTCGACTGAGATTTCTGCATTCATTTCTTCCTCTTTAGTGTCCACAGTGCATTCTGTCTTCACTTGCTCGTCTTTCTTATCTGCCGACTTAATATGCACATAATCGATTGGCCTTGGCAGTTTGAGGCACTGGGTACACATGTATATAGTTTGTTGCCCCTCGTCAATTTTCGGGAACTCCGAGGCGCACAGTGTGCACGTGCACCAATCCAGAGCAATATTCGGGAAGCAGCTCTTGATGTGGAGGCGGATATCGTAGTTATCGGTGCGTACGCGCCGTAGCGAAGGAAGACAGGCTAAAGTTAAATCGAGATCCGATGGTAGGTCTTCCACGTCATCCAGGCTGCAGTCGTCGAACCAGTCTGTGTTAGTGCGGAGTGTTAGCCGCTCCACACGTTGAAGTATAGGGCGCTCCCCGCACGATTCGTCAGGGCCTTCAACAAACGCTGCCGTAAGTTCGTCCTTATCAATCTCCAGTTCTCGAAGGCCCGGACAGGACTTCAGAAGCTTGAAGAACGACTCTTCCGTCATTTCACTGCCGACGCGAAGATGTTCCAAGTTGGAGAAATCTGCGGCAGTGTCTTCTTCGTCATCGACGCCACACACGCGTATTCCAAGGAACTTCAGCTGGGGGCACAGTTTGGCAATCAACGAAAGTCTCACGCCACAGAAGTGCGACAGGGACAAGTACACAAGCCGAAGCACCGATAGCACTTCGGTCACATGAGGCTCGAATGGGCTTTTATCTTTCGGCATGGCAGAGAAGAGCGAGAGATGCGTGACTTTGGTGTAGCTGGCCACTTTTCCGATTGCGCTCTCGCACGCTGCTGTGAGCTGCAATGAAAAAAAGAAGGCATATTATAGTATGCAAATCAAACAGTTTCGTGTGAAGTACAGATAATCGTAACATCGACGTAGTAAACTTCAAGTCTCGTAGTCTAGTGTAACTATTGTTTTGGAGGTAAGTTTACGTTGAGAAGTGTCCCGCTATTACTACTTTATTCAAACGAAATTCAATGGTTATTTTAATATAGTATGCGGGTATTTGCCACGGATTAGCAACAACCATCAGGGGTGACCGTCCTTATGAATTATAGTATGCAGGCATTTGCCACGGATTAGCAAGGATCATCCGGCGTGACCGTCATTATGGACTTGCTGCGAAGCTTACAGTTCACTGTGACACGCGCATCGACATCGCAGGCTTGTGGACCCCTCGGGTAGACGACACGGAAACGTGCAATCAGTTCAAAGCAAAGCTTCTTGCTGCGAGGGCGATGGCTGCCTCTGGCAGCATTCGCACAAAAAAAATTAGTGAGATTTTAGCGGTATTGGGCGTCACGCACCACAGTAAGCCGCATCATACGGTCCGCTAAGAACGAACGTGCAAAAATGTTCCCTTGCTCTTCAGAGACTCCTTCGGTCGCATCGGCAATATGGCCTGAGCTACGACAACACGTGGGTAACGCGAAGCCGGCCTTTCTACGTCGGCATGAGAGCAGTAAAGGTGCTGTTAAGTGGCTATGTGATTGACAATGTGGTGTTTTATAGCGTTTGCTTAGGTCGTGACGTGGGCCCAAAACCTGGTAGCGATATATATGAATAATGAAGAATATGTCATATATATAAATAAAACACCCACAGTAAAGCTGGGAAGAAGGAAGCAGAGGCAGTTTTCATTGTTTTGTCCAAAGGTCGTATGGAAAACGTGGCCTGCGCTACACGAATATGTTGTGTGACGGCGACAAAAGAATATTTTCTGTCCTACAACAGGCAGAGAACAATGGTTACATTGAAGCACTACAGAAAGGACTGCACAAACCATGTGCACAAATGAATGGGTACCACGTCACGACATCTGGTGCGGAAGAGCAGACGTGAGGGCGAGCGAGGCCTTGGTGGTAGGCTTAAATGTCAGCTATTTATCAGAATGAACAATATAACGGCCGGGCAGTGAGAAATCGCATGAAGGTGAATATGGAGAGGCGCAAAAAAACTCGTGAAGGCTCCATAAATCGTCATGTCGCGCCCACTGATAAATGCCCAGATCACTCTGCCTGTGCCAGGCCAATGAAAGTTCAGCGCAGTGCTGCACAGGCAAAACAAAGCCTGGCCTGACGCG
Organism: Rhipicephalus sanguineus; assembly: GCF_013339695.2. Classification (NCBI taxonomy): domain Eukaryota; kingdom Metazoa; phylum Arthropoda; class Arachnida; order Ixodida; family Ixodidae; genus Rhipicephalus; species Rhipicephalus sanguineus. Next base: position 86,950,775 of record NC_051186.1, read on the forward strand.
GAACACACCCACAATTTCGTAAAAGACGTGGCGGCAGCACTGCGGCCAGTGTATGCCATATTATAAAGAAGGCCTTTTCTCTACAGGTGCCTACGGGCAAGACTCAAAACTGTAATGAGAGCTCAAATAAAGACAGCGCTAAAGGTGCACTGCGCTGCACGATGGACAGCTCGCGGATCAATCTAACTGAGCAGGTCGCAAAGATGACCAAGTGGTGGCACCACAGTATTCCCCTGCCCCCCAGAAAGTCTGCGCCCGTTATTTTTTGAATGTTCGAGCGTATGTATTCGCTTCCTATGCCAATCGGTCGATTTCTTGGCTTAGCTTATGCTAGTGCAGCTGCCTTTTCAACTGCTTCGTCATGCTTCTACAGGCTTCAGGTGGCTGTGCTATCAGGCTGTCTGTAGCCAGAATGTGCGGTGTGGTTAGCGGTTTCCTAATGGTGGCAATGTGCAGCTACTTCTTGAAGAAGTTACTCCATCTTTCTGCCGTTTTGGCTGTCGAAGGAGATACGTTCTGCCGTTGTCAATATTCGCTCTACTTATGCAAGTACAGACAGAGAAGACGCATCTTTTCTTGAATATGACTTCAAGCTCAATGAACGTCATGCCACGTTCTTCGTTCCTGATGCCTCGAGTGTCGTCGCAACGCCAGCGAAAGACCTTTAGCGAAATGTTGGTGCAGCGTGGTCGCAAAAACGATCAACGGCTCAAGGTTAGTATTTCATGCCCCACCACCAGAGACGCTGGCTGCACCCAAGTTCAATTTGTGCAAGGGCCCGCGGCGCTGACGGCGTCGAGAACTGTCTGTGTGCTGCATTCCGCCGTCTGTTTCTCGACTTGTGTAAATGTAACATGTGGCGGTAGCTGCAACAAAAGCTGCTGTCTCGCATGGCAAACCGAGTGGCCGCTCAACAAACTTCCTTTCATCTCGTTAAACCGCGGCAATTTTTTTACAAGCCATGAGTGTGACCGTTCCTAAGCAACGGCGGACATTGTGTCGCGTTCACCTTCGCGAAAACAATGTGGTGGTCGCTGCCCAGCTTTTCCTTGAGACTGCGTTTGGTAGAGCTTTCCTCAATGTTCATAAAGTTGAGCTCCGAAGCAGCGTAGCGAGTCATGCTCCTGGCGACATCTGTAGGATCTTTGTGCCGTGATCTTTGAGGAGCAGTATCTATAAAGCCAGTTGAATGATTCATATGGCAGTATCTGGCTTTTACAGCACTTGGTATGCATTTCAGTAGACTTACCAAAGAAAATCAGCCTCGCTGTGAAGTCATTATGAATACGTGGTCGAAGGTTCTCGTGAAGACTTCTTTGTGTTCGCGAGGTGCACTGTACACGCTTACGTGTGCACATTTAGGGTATTCATTTTATAAAGGCGACGTGGTTACCAGATCATGGTCAGTTTCGACAGCCGGTAATATAATCGAGGTAATGATTTGGTCCTTCTTAAGCCATAAACCCTAATAGTAGGTCGTACACAAACGTATTTCATTGTATTGTGTGGCTATCTTAATGCTTTCAAAAAGCAGCAATGGGAACCACATTATTTCAACATAGTCTGAATGTAGTCAGCGCATGCCGTCACTCACCTCAAGGTGCTCTGCTTCGGCGAAGTGTCGATGGGCTTTTTCAACAGCGACGGCACTCTTTGCTGCAAGCTCGAGGGGAATTCCAGTGTAATGAATACATGTGCGACCTAGAAACAGGGCTTGGCGTCCAGTCGGCACCGGCTGGCGTTTGGGAACAATGTTGATCACCTTCTTTGCAGATAGCGCAGTTTCCATATCTGACGACATGACCAAAGCCAGCTGCAAACAATATCGTCAGCGTTACTTTCCCGCAAAAAAAAAATCACAGCATATCCACGGAGTGAGATGATGATGAGTGGGCGAAGCTGCGGAGGTTCATCGGTAAACCGTGAATCTTCCGTGAATTCTGCCCAGTACATCATCACCGACGTGAGATCGGGCGCGTTTATACTAAAGGTTCGATGAGTTATGACGACTTGCAGCTCACTTTAATTTTACATGTACGCTGTGAATTTTCATTGTTTAGAAAACCATTGCTTTAGAAAACATCTGGCGTCTTTCGTTAAGCAGCTGGCGTCTTTTCGTTTTGCTTTAGAAACATCTGGCGTTCTTTCGTTTTGCTTTTAGAAAACATCTGGCGTCTTTCGTTGGTTTATTTCATCAATCAACGGCGTTTTGAACAAAATTTTTATTGGTTAATCACGCACAGGAGAAATTTCACCAGGCACTACCTTGGAGGTAAACAGTGGCTGCTAATGGGAATGAGAGACTGAAGAAGTCGGCTTTTAGCTAACACTTACACTTCTACTTCTACTAACGTTTCCTACTGGAACATGCCAATGGCTGCTAATGGGGAATGAGAGACAGAAGAATTCGGCTTTTAGTTAACGCGCACGCTGCGAATTTTTTATTGTTCAACAACGCACAGGAAAAATCTCCCACCGGCACCATCTTGGAGGTCAAGATCTGGTACTAGCGTTACGACTGGTTACGCACTACGACTACGAGGGACGAACGGGTGCCGCTTCAGGAGCTTCGTCCCTAAAAAAAACTGTCACGCTTAAAGCAGCAGTAACTGCGAGACCACCGCGCTTCCGATAAACAGTATAAAATCACGTCCTTTTTTTTTACTTGCCATTACCGGGGTACGGTTGAGGTACGACGTAGCTATCGAGTCTGTAATCTTAATTGCGGCCATCCAGGGTTCTTCTGCTTTCACCTATATTTAAGCCCATGCTTTTTTTTTATATTGCCCCCATGGAAACGAGGCCCCAGACGCTGTTCGAGCTCAGGGCACCTTGGACTATGGGTGCCTCTCCTAAGCCACCTTGTAAAGAAAAGTGTTTCCTTTCTCTCCACAACCTAAAAAGGTGACTTGAAAGCGAGTGAATGTGCCCGTACTGTTCTCGTTCCGGTGAGGCAAGCAGATGCATACCACCTTATATGGACATGCCAAGGATTGCAGTCGGAACGCTCCCGTCATCTCCTGCAAGCTGGTCTTCGCTACAGTGACACAAGCAGTTATGACCGATGGATGCATGACAACACATTTCACAAGACACCTCTTCACCTTCATACACAACACCGGCCTACCGGCGCTACATTTAATACAAATATACACAACAAATATTATGCCTTAAAGGCAAGTCTATGTCACAAAAAAAGAAAAAAAGAATGCGAGCCAGTTGGTGCCTGTCTATAGTTAAAAACAGCGCGAAGTAAATGCGGATAAGATTCACACAGGACAGCACTGGTCCTGTGTGCATCTTGTTCGTGTTTACTTCGCACTGTTTTTAACTATGGAGACTAAGGAGCCCAGTAGCAGGAATTCCAACTGTCATATGCAGGATTGTCATGTGACAATCCTGCATGCGAAAACTTCACGCATGTACGTATGACTTTCTTGGTAGAGCAGACTCTGGTTCTGGCAGTAGTAATTCTGGCAGAATTGTGATAACCGCCAAGCGGCACGCTGTAAGTTACTACCCCCCTCCCCTAAGTGATACGGGTGAGTCAGGGATAAATAATAATATCCGGGGCTTAACGTCCAACACCAGTACGTACGGGCCTCGAACATTTTCCCCTCCATTGAAAATGCAGCCGCCGCGGCCGGGATTCGATCCCGCGACCTTCGGGTCAGCAGTCGAGCACCATAACCACTAGACCACCGTGGCGGGCCATTCACTGACAGTGAAAAAATAGCGATACGCACTAAACACCACGGAGAACCTTTCCCTTTCATTCAAATTTTCGCGCTGGCATGACGTCATACGTCATGAGTGTGCTCAGGTCACGTGAATGTGCCGCATGTGAGGGCTACCGGAATTTCCGCTAGTGCGCCCTATAGGACATGAAAACAAGCTTGTGTGCGGGCTACAAGGCTTGGGTACGGGCTAGCTGGTATTCCATTCTAAACATGTGTACAGCGCATACAAAGACGGGAGGACAGAACGAACGACAAAAAGGAGCGCTGGTTTTGTCCTTCATCTTGGTAGTTTTTCTGTCCTCGCGCCTTCGTCTGCGCTGTACGTAACTTTACGAGTGCTACAGCCTGCTCCTTATTCGATTTCGTAGTCACGGGATTGCACCATTAAACAAACCGCTTCCTTGTTATAGCGCATTGCAGTGCGTACATTTCGACATTTTGGCAGCCAACAACACTGCGCGTACTTCAGCATCTCACTAGAAACCCCGTGTGCCTTCCACAGCATGTCGGCCGAGCTACGGCAGTATCATGATTTTTTCTCGTTCATCTATTTAATGGCTGTCGTCCTTACTGCCACGGCATTACTTCATATATTTTCTGATCATGTCATGACCTTCCTAATAAACTCAGACACATGCCCTCATACCTCGCTGAATAACGTGTATTGCCTACTGACGCCTAACGCACTGAAAACAACCGTCAACTGAGCCAATAGCAGGCCTGAACGATCACTTCAGTTGCAGGTCAGGCACCGCATTCCTTTCAATATAACGATGTCATCATTTACGAACACAGACATTTCCAGGCCACTTGAATGTCACTGCTACAAAACCATGAGGTTTTCTTTTTTCTTTTTTAACGTTCCATTGTACGTAGGCGACACGCGGTTCTTCGGTTTCTACCTCGTCGAGTCTATTCACGCGTGATGGATTAGCCACGCAGCATGTGGAAGAGATTCAATGGCTCAAAAATTGAGGTAAATATTTTTGCTGCTCAAAAGGTTACACTCTCCTTCTTTCCTGCTTTCATTCTTTCTTGCCACGCAGAATTATATCTAAATCAGCTTGAATATAGCCATACACTAAACTCTAATACAGATGTTGCTGCAGTGGCAACATCAGTGGCATCCAGGAGGGGGGTGGAGGCATTGCACCCCCCTGCTGGATGATTAGATGGTGTGGCCGCCCACCCTGCCCCCCTGGTGCGCACGCCTATGGCAAAGAAGGTTCTTGATGGTAGCGCCGGCCGAACGCCACTGCTGTTGCATTCCAAAAACTGTTGACGTTAAATCGTTACTTCAGGAAAGCCAGGTACCAAAGGCAGGCCCTTGTGAGAAGCACGTCATCGCTTCATTTTCATTTTTTTAATCAATTGTGAAGCGTGTTGTCCTTTGGACTCGACCAACAGGGGGGGGGGGGGTGTAGCGTTACGATAAAACTGTGCCTCCCCACTTACCGCGCATCCCTGCGCCGCCTATGTTCGCGGCCATTACTGAGTGAACCTGCCCCCCTCGTGGCCTGCTCTTGACCTACCCTGCTCAAATGCCTGCCCTCCTCGTGCGCACGCCTATGGTTGCCATCGAAAGCGAATCCGGCCGCACTTACCTTGGGGCACTTGTTCAACAAGCTTTGCAGAGTAGCTTTGCTCAAGGACAAGTGGTCCAATCCCAAGGCTGGCGTAGTTCCCAAGAGCTGCTCCATGCGGGAGGAGCTCAAGGCACTGGTTATCAGTCCTTTCTCGGTATGAATGCGCAGATTGTGATAAAGGACGACCGTGATCACGGTAGGAAACCAGGTCACGAGATTGAAGATGTTGTTCCTGTGTTTGTGGGAATAAGAATATCTCCCGCTTAAGCACTCTGCCTAAATCAAAGCCTCAAGGGCTTCAAGAGAAGGATAACATGGCACCATTCTTTGTTCCTTTTAAAGGGGCCCTGCAGCACTTTTTCACCATGGTCAGAAAACTCTGCCGATCGGTAGTCGAGGCTTCTGAGAGAACGCGTGCCAAACGTTATAGCGCAGGACGTGGCATGGAATTTATTTTTACTTTTCAATGTCATCTAGAAATAGTTCCCTCATCTTTCTGCAAATGATGTCGTGTACCCAAATTCACGGCCATTGGCAGATTTGGGCATCGTGAGCTGCATAGTTAAGGAGGCCGCCACAGGAGGGCGCCACGTGCCCGCGCGCTCGCTCGCGGGCCCACTGAAAGTAAGCCACGCGTTCAAAAAAAGTAAAGAATGCTCAAGGTCTCCACGAGCGCGTGACATACCTTATTTTCCTCGTCCAACCCTTCCCTGCTTAGCTTCGAGCGCGCTCGTCTGGATGAGAGAAGTGAGAAAGCAATTACAGCGAGCGACAAAACTCCGCTCGCACTTGACGGTTAATAAAAGTTATTGAGGCGGTCGATTGGTCAGACAATAAACTCCTGCCATTCGATGCTTAATTCTAAAAGTGTAGCAGGGCCCCTTTAAAATAGCCTTACTTTTCCTAACTATGGGACGCAAAGGGCCATGATAAATGAGAAACCGCGCATACAAGTCCTAATTAATGACTCGTAATTCAAATATTGCAAAGCGGCCTACCAACAACGTACGTCACTTGCATCACCAAAATGGGGAAAGCCTATGCGCCTATCGCTTTTAGATGCACTTTAAGGGGCCCGGGCTGTCGTATGCTGTCATATGTAATGCCATGTCATCTCTCATCTGCTGTCATCTCATGTCGTCGCTTGGCGTCAAGTAGGCAAAGCCATGTTTCGTTTGGCCATGTAGACCATAGCGACGTCTGGTATAGTAAGGAAGCGGGGACGTGAGGGTGGAGAAGAGTAATATAAAGGTGAAGAGCAAGAAAAGGAGGCGGGGGGAGGGTAAAGCATACCATAGCCATGTATGGTTCATGTTTGAATAAAAACAAAGCACGAAAAAAAGTAGACGAAAAAGAGCGAAGACGCACAGCGCTGCACTCACAATTAGTCGTCAGTGCAGCGCCGTGTGTCTTCCATCTTTTTCGTCTGCGGTTTTTAGTGCGTTGTTTTGCTTCTAGCATGAACGAGCTAAAACTAGACCAACTTGCCATTTTAGATGTGAAGCATCTTATAGCGAAGTTCAATCCGGTGGTGGTGGTGTGCGGCGTGACCACCCTTACTGCGCATGCGCAAACCTTCTCCACTTTCCCTCTCCACATGACCTCTCCCCTTCCATTCCCCCTTTCCCCTCTCATTTCCCTTTCCCATCCCCCCTCTCCACTCCTCTCGCCTCCCATCTCTCCTCCCCCTCCCCTTTCCCCTCCCCTTCCCCTTCGCCTTCCCCCTCTCCATTCCTCCTCTCTGCTTACCCTCTCCCCTTCGCCTCACCACTCCACCTCTGAAACGCGGGCTCTACATGCCGAAACACTGCTTCGCATCGCCTCATGGTCCCCTTTAGCGGGAGATGGTGTGATTTTTCCATGTGCTGAGTCACGCTGATAAAAACATGTATAGTAGGGGTGTGCGAATATCAAATTTTTCGAATACGAATCGAATACGAATATCCACCTTCGAATATCGAATCGAATATCGAATATCAAGGGAAAAATGCCTCCACAGTAACAATATTTTATTTAACATGTAGCTATTTGAAAAAAAAAGACATTAACAGCCTGACTGGCAACACAACATACACTGCTATCTCCAGAACACAATGTCTAGGCTAGCACAATGCACATCACAACAGAAGCAAGTATCACGGCACTATGAAAGTAATGACTAGATGCTATCATGAAGAAATAGTGGCTGGTATAGGGAGTCACATGGGGCAAAGCTTTGCCAGACTGGGGTATCTGAAGGTGCCTACAGTCCGCCACCAGTCACGTGGGTCACTGTCTTTCTTCAGAAGTGGTCCCGCATAGTGAGCGAGTGGTAGTGCGGCACGTTACGGCCGCATAATATTGAAGATGTACGGTTACATGATCGCCAACAGCGCTGCACGTCGGAGATGCACCAGCAATAAATCATACGTATTGGGGCGCTCGCCGCAGGCAGATATCGTGCCTCCGTGTACTTACGATGTTTATCGCTCCTCTCGGCAGCGTTTTTAGCTATACGAACGCAGCAGAAATGTGGAAGACGAGTTATTTTTATGCATGATAATCGAATCGCATATTCGAATTTTGCGAATATTCGAAGTTATCGAATATTCGAAACTTTTCGAATACACGATTTTCGAATCGAATACGAATATTTCGAATGTAATATTCGACGAATATTCGAAACTTTCGAATATTCGCACACCCCTAATGTATAGCATAGAAGCAAGGGGGCGGGAAAGAGAAGTAAGAGTGAGGAGAAGTGATGGCACGGTAAGGAGGAAGAAAAGGAGGGGAGATGTAATGAAAGGAGGAGGGGAGGGTCATGTATAGCGTAACCGTGTATAGTACAACATATCAAGGGGCTGGGAAAGAAAAGTGAGCATGAGGAGGAGTGATGTGAGGTTGAGGAGGAGATCAAAAGAAGGAGGGGACAGGGCGTCGCTGCATCATAAATGGTTTCCTTTCCTGCCAAGGAAGCCGGGCAGTCTGCACGTTCGGAACATCAGCGCGTGCTTCGCCTAACGCCAGCGTTGCCGAAAGGCAGGCGAATCACTGCTTCGCACTTCCTACAGCTTTCACGTTGAGTACAGCTGCATACATTTTAAAGACGATAGTCTTTCTTGGGATACTTAAACGGAGAAATTTTGGTCTGTCTGTCTTTCTGTTTGTCGGCATGTCACTCGATTCAGCCACCCGGCCAAAGTTGAACCACTTGCTTACCGCCCACCCAGCTTTAACTGGTACGGCTGTTCATACTTGTGAACGTTGTCGATCAAAAAGTAAGTATTACGCATATCTGAGGCGCAACATCACTAGGTAAGTATTAGGTGGTGTGTTACTTTAATAGAAAATGCGTACACACATAATTCTAAAGACCCTAGTTCCTTAGGCTGCGCTGAAAATGCGACTGCGCTGAAACTTGCCTTCCTCCGTGCCCTCTGAACGAGCTCATTGTTGTGTTTCGGTTCTGTAAAGCACTGCACGAATGCCATGGGGCGCCGCTCTGGCATTCCTGCGTTACCGAGGCGACGTGTACATTAAAGAGTGTATGGAGAGTAGTCGTTGAGTGCGGACGTTTCTTCTTCTTCAGCGCTTCGCGCCAAACCGCGTGTTCGGGCTGGCTGGCGTCCCCGCCGGTCGCGTTGGTCACCGCCGCTCTTCGCCTGCTGCTGCGCCGGGACTACCAGCCCGCAACACAGCACTCAAGTTTCCCGACGTATTGCGAGATGGCGTCCATATCTCACGCAGCGCCTCTTCTATCGTCTTTAGACGACATTTGCAGCAAAGCACGCAGATACGCGGCCATTTTTTTAGGTTGTGCGCCTTTCAATTAAAACCACACGGAAGTTTTCGAACCTACTATTTGTTTGTGCTGTCCATAAGAGATTTTCCTCTCAGCAACAGGCGCCTGTGACTGCGAGCGTCGCTGTCATCTCTCCGGGCAGCGGGTAGTGACCAGCCTATTCGAACCTTCGTTTGCAGGTGGTGCATACGGCAATGGCTCGACTCAGGCACGAACTTCTGTGTCATGCGGTCCACAAATTATTCCAGCTTCTTCAGAAAATAGGCGATAATTAGAGAATAGTAAAAATTAAGGCATTTACGTTTTGAATGAGTGAAGAGAAGCGGCCCGTTCAAATCGGATAACTCAAGTCCTTGTTGCGAAGAGCGCATTGTAGCTCTGAGTTTCCGAAAACTCCCGGGCTTATCAAATCGGGCCTAAATCACCGGCGAAACTGAAACCGAAGCGCCGATGAGCGCAAGTGTCATGCCCTAGCAGACCTCTAGAATGCCGTCACTGTTTCCGACAATGATTTTAGTGATTTTACTTCGGCATTGGTTAGCGTATAAGTGCGCCATGCGTGCTATAGGGGCAAGCGCAGCCCGCATAGGCACAAAGCTAACTAGATGGAGTGTTGGATTGACGACGCTCGCTCACTGTGGACCTCTTCGAACAATAAGAAAGTTGCGCTATCCGGTTGGTTGATTTCGTTTTCATCGCCGAAAGTCGGGTTCAATCACTTCGCAAAGACTTGCAGCGGCCGCTTTTCAGAAGTCTCAAAACGGCAATGATCCCCTTGCCGCAAGGAATTCCAATCCATCATTTGAATTGCGCACGTCCTCTTATTAAGAAGTTAATTGGAGTAGCTTTATTAATTACTGTCGCAATTGATGTTTATAGCCATGTTGTAATGAATGCCGCTGCAGATAAGGTGATTATGAAATTGGCGAGGAAATATCGCACTTCCGTTATTTTTGAGCATTTTCTATCACAATTCTTTAAACACGATGTGTTTAAATTATAGGAAACTAAGCCTAGGTAGAAAGAAAACGAACGTGATCACTATGGAAACATATCATACTCGCTGTCACAAGGCTCGAATGATGAAGGTTAGCAAGAGCACAATGTGCGGGTGAAAGTGTTGCATGCTGCCGCTCCCCCAGAAATATGAAGCATCACGAGTCTCCAACTCATCAAACAATGGGCACGCAGCAAGACAGCGTGCATGAAACCGCGCTTGCTCACCCTTCGCCCTTGCGCACACCTAATCATGTCGCCTCAAACTTAGGGTGCGCTAGCACAGGAGAGTGTTAGGGCGCCATATATTTGGGCTCAACGAGAGGTGTTAGCCATCACAACCACAGCACATCACGCTTCGTGTAGCACATTACACTCGGCTTTTGGAAGCATTAAGGGAAAAGTGCTTCTCCAATATTCACATAATTGGGATGAAACGACGAATTGTGCGCATCCTTGAAGAAGGCGCAGAAATAAACGTTACAAGGAGGTGAGATTCCAGGCTGTATGGGCCTCCAGGACTAATCACGGTGCTTGAACTTTTTGTCTTCAAGGGCCCCTAAACAACCCACAGGTCGGAATTTCATTGTGGTGTTGCAGTTGTGCACCAGTCTGCAGCAAAGGCTAGCGGAGAGACACGCCTTTGCTCGTTTCGCTCTTTCCTTCCTTACGCTGAGTTCGTCGGCTCATCTGTCCACCTCTCCGAATGCCCTTCCTCAGTGTCCGAGGTAAAAATGCAAGGAGCGAGAGCACCTGCTAGCAGAAAACAGGTTCTTTTTTTTGCCCACTGACAGACTCCGTTACATGCGACGTCACTTAATCGGACAGGTTGCGTCACGGCGGCCGTTGCGGATAGCGTAAAGGCACGGAGAGGAGTACGCCAACGTCTGTGAGTCGTTTAGGGGACGTTTCAGACCACTAGGCGCCTAGAATCACCTCTCGCTATTTTCCCGCACCCACTGCGACCTTTTTCAAGCAAAGAATTGTGCTTTTCCTTTATGTTTCAACATTAATAATGGGCGTACTAGGTAGGAGTACCTCCGCAGCAGCGACAGCAGGGTGCTTTTTATTGCGATAGCAATTATATGGACAGTCTCGGCTGGTTTTTGTCTGTCACCGTCATTCACCGTATATGTATAAGTATGTATATATATATCAAAGTCCCACAAAAAAATAATGTAGAGAAATGCTTCCGAAGCGCGGAATCGAACCAGGGACTTCTCGCTCCGCAGCCCTAACCACTACGCCACGAAACGCCGAACCACTAGGGAGCTAACGGCGAGCGTTATATACACACCCTTTACCGCTGGCCGGACTCAGAGATGGCAGGCACTTATAAGCGTTTCTTCATTGCCTAGCGAAATGGCGCGAGGAGCGCAACGAAGGTCTTTCGCTCGCTGCAGCGGCCGCGTTTGCGAAAGGAGCGCGCTGTTCAAACAGAAATAAGTAAGAACTGCGACATTTAGGTTGCGCTCGTGCTGTGTGTACCTGTTCGTTCGTTTCGTGCGCCCTGCTTTACGTTTTAGCAGTGCGCTTCAAGTATCGAGCTCTGACGCATGATAGTTCGCGCTCGTCCTGTGTCTGTTCTTTTCGTGCGTCCTTTGGGCTCGAGCGACGCGCTGGATATTTCGAGCTGCTTTCCGTTCCTCGTGTTAGATTCCAATTTGTTGCTATCGCATTCATTGCTTCGCCATTGCGGTGAAACTGTGACTTTTTTTAGGTGCGCAGCACTTTAGGCGCCCGGCTTCTTGTCCAGCGTACCGTGCCGCATTGTCCTGCAGTGGTCAATACAGGCCTAAAACAAGGCTACCAATCCTCGAAACCAATGCAAAATAAACAAGGTCTACAATAATACAAACTACAGAAACCACCAAGACTTATTTGCAATAATTTACCTAAAATTGCGAGAAACGCTTCTGAAACATACGTATGACACCCACGCAGCACAAGAGAGAGCGCCACCGCCTCGGAAAGCGCGATCGCCGAGGATACCAGCGCGGTGGGAAGTACCAAGGGAATCGCTGGGTTGCCCGTGCTAAGCACTTCCTCTTCACGGTAGTGGAGTTGCATTAAGCGCAGGATTCAGAACTACACCAAGACGAACACAAGAACGATATTTTGCATTTTTAATTTTACCGGGGGCGGAGAAGTTTGGAAACCGTTTCCAATTACCAATATCACTCAATTACAAATATCAGCTCGCAGGGTTCCCAGGTCCAAAATACAAGGAATAGACAGAAAATTGGAACAAATAGCCAAAAGGTATTCATTGAGCCAAGCGCAGCAAAAATAGCGAGAAGGAGCTCCGCGCGTGAGGAAACAACTGTGAGGTTTTTATATTATTAGCTAAATGGAAAAGCACTTTGGCGAAAGTGTAAACAAGTAAAGCATGAACCCTTGTAAATCAGAGTTCCTGGGTTTGAAGGATAAATTGTCCAGTTTAAGAATCACTTTCGGCTGGATGAATAAATTTTTTTGCGCTGTTGCAAAAATGAAACTCTCTGAATGCGTCTTGCATGGCTATTCTTTAAACGACTAGAAGTAACAGTCTTGTGGCGACAGTAACAATGAGTACCGCATACGTCTTCTCAAGATCACACATGGTAGGTTTGACGCATAAATTGTAGTCACTTTCGCAATAATTTCCTGCGTGATGAGGAAGTCCGAACAGTCATTTTTGCTTAGCTGCAGTTCGTGATTCTCACTTGACCCATTTCATGGCGTCAATGAAGTTGCATCCTCCTCCTCCTCCTCTAAGAAATGACACAAGCACTTCATCAAATATCCAAATGGCAATGGCAATGAGTGCAGGGCACCGTGCATACAGAGCGCTATCGATTTTCCAATTCACTTTCAATTACGGTTAAAAAGTCGCCTTCAGCAGTAGGTGATACGCGAAATTAGGTGTCATGCAACAGTTTTCTCCGAGACCCAGCCACGCATCCAAAATTCTTTTCTTTTGTGTAATACAAGTGCCACATTCAGTTTTGAGAACTTTAAACATGTCTTGGCCGCAATGTTTCGACGTCGCATACTCGAACGCAAGCGGCTGCGACGTCCCGAGATATTGATACTTTGGTTCAAATCGAGGAAATGAGACAGTAGCCAAAAAGTAGCCAAACCACTTTTTGCACCGCCACCAGCCTAAAAAAGTGCCAAACATGGCAACCCTGTCAGCTGGTTATTAGGTTGCTAATTGGGGTGTTAATTGTAGCCCCCTCCCCCGCCCCTAAGGACTAGTTTTGGTAGCAGGAAGAGGAGTAAAAGGGGGTAGGGTGGTACAAGAGTGCCCCTCCCGCTTGTAACTGCCGCCTCTACGCAGCTTTGTGTTAGATGCGCAGGATGTTCAGGCGAGAATGTTCGGGCGCTCTACATCATATCCGTAATCATCGAATAAGTAACAATGTGTATTCGAGTGCACTCAGTCAAATCGTACACGAAGGCCTGATACATTACAGCAATGCTCATGTCCTGAGTTGTATCCATGCGCTGTCTTTTCTAGAGCGCGACAATACTGTTCACTATCCCATACATGGTGAGCCAGTGCCACTCCTCTGGGAAGCAATTTCTACTTTCTTAAAAATAACCTAAATTGAAAGGAAACTCGGAGCAGCTATCCGTCTTTCACAGCCAAAATGTCAAAACGGGCATGGTCACCCCTACTCTGCGACTAGTTGCTTCCTTACCTGTTGTGCACAAGGACCAAAGAGCGCACGTTCTTTAGCACGTATTTGGCAGTTTCCAAAAATGCTTTGGTAGACGAGAACTCGCTGCATCCCGCGAAGAGAGCAGCAGAATATCGCAGATTGCCCAAGAATGCCCGGTAAGTGACGAAGGCCTGTTCATTCATGCTCAAGCGTCTTGCATCGCCGCTGAGCCCAATGTCCTCGGGTAGCATCTGCTTATTCGTGTACGCCTGTTCCAGTTTTAGGATGATAAGGTCTTCATTGTTGGCAAGTTCGTCAGGATCCCCAAGTTCCTCGATGGCTTCCAATATGAGTTCTTGTAGACTCATGGTGACGTCGATGTCAGAGCAGCTTCGAATGTATGCGCCGGTGCCGACTCCGTGCTGCAATAGAAATGAAACATTGACAGAATGCGTAGGGTAAGGCGGGGCAAAACGCGACAAAAATTTGAAAATAGTGAATATCTTTTTTTATTTCACTCGTTGCCATAAAATGTCAACACAGTCACTTTCTTTTGTGTACAAGGTATGCGCTACATAAATATGGCCATGCTGTGATGGTTCAAAATATTATTTTAAAAAGAAACAAAAAATGCACCACATGTCTCATTTTGCCCCAACCTGCGGGGCAAAACGAGACGCAGCGTGAGGCAACACGAGACAGCATGAAAAAATTTATCCTTTCAGTTCTGCAGAAGAAGCCCTTCAAATTCACTCCGTGGGCCGCCACGCAGTCTTCATGCGCCCAGTCTTTGCCCTCCACGCATTGAATCCACACAGAACCCGGCGCTGTGCTGCTCCGAAACTCCTGTAAAACATTCGGTGCTTTTTTCGTGTCGTTTTCCTCCCAGGAATCTCTAGATGATATTCTCTTTATGCCCGCACCATCTTAACAAAACATATCATATATAATGAGCGTAAATAAATGGTTCACTTAATAAGACACTCTCTAAGGGAATTCAATGCCTTTTTGTCGCGTTTTGCCCCTCTCCCATGCCCGAATACAAAAAAATTTGCCCTTTGCCCCACAGCACCAAATGAACTAAACTTTTGGCGGCATGTAGCTAGTAGTACAAAGTAAAAACATAAATAATTACATTGTGGTACTGATGCCGCAGTAGCTTCGTGCATGGATCCGAAAATTTAACCGAGCAGAATTTCGCCCCTTTCTGGCGGGTCACGAACACAATGACATCAGCCGCGAAATTTTTCCCGCGCGACCGCTCTGAGCAATCATCAGCTTTTACACATAAAATGTCGAAAACTACCGGAACCTATCGCTCAAACAGAGAAAAAAAATCACAGCATATCCACGGAGTGAATGATGATGAGTGGGCGAAGCTGCGGAGGTTCATCGGTAAACCGTGAATCTTCCGTGAATTCGGCCCAGTACATCATCACCGACGTGAGATCGGGCGCGTTTATACTAAAGGTTCGATGAGTTATGACGACTTGCAGCGCACTTTAATTTTACATGTACGCTGTGAATTTTCATTGTTTAGAAAACCATTGCTTAGAAAACATCTGGCGTCTTTTCTTTTTGCTTTAGAAACATCTGGCGTTCTTTCGTTTTGCTTTTACAAAACATCTGGCGTCTTTCGTTGGTTTATTTCATCAATCAACGGCGTTTTGAACAAAATTTTTATTGTTTAATCACGCACAGGAGAAATCTCACCAGGCACTACCTTGGAGGTAAACACTGGCTGCTACTGGGAATGGGAGACAGCAGAAGTCGGCTTTTAGCTAACACTTACACTTCTACTTCTACTAACGTTTCCTACTGGAACGTGCCAATGGGTGCTAATGGGGAATGAGAGACAGAAGAATTTGGCTTTTAGTTAACGCGCACGCTGCGAATTTTTTTTATTGTTCAACAACGCACAGGAGAAATCTCCCACTGGCACCACCTTGCAGGTCAAAGCGTAAGACTGGTTACATACTACGCTACGAGGGACGAACGGGTGCCGCTATAAGAAGCTTCGCCCCTAAAAAAGCAAAGGTACTATTTGTATTAGCTACAGAGGGCGGCAAGGTCAAAATGTCGCGTTTTGCCCCGCGTCTCATTTTGCCCCGCCTTAGCCTAAATACCATATGCAGCGCACTTCAGGCCCTAACATAGTACGTAAAACGCTTTGTGGACGTTACGGGGAAAAATTGGGTGTGTTTTTGGTTTTGAATAATCTGAGGTAAAAGGCGTCAAAACGACAACGTGTGTGCCTCTGTCTCCTTCTCCGTCGTCGTGTTCTCGCCTTTTACCTTGCACCGCGCTGTGTGGGCCGTACAGTTTATTTCTGAAATGCGAAGCATTTGTTAGCGAAGCTCAGGCAATTTCGACGTTTCTATCTATCTATCTATCTATCTATCTATCTATCTATCTATCTATCTATCTATCTATCTATCTATCTATCTATCTATCTATCTATCTATCTATCTATCTATCTATCTATCTATCTATCTATCTATCTATCTATCTATCTATCTATCTATCTATCTATTAAAAAACTTCTAATATACCAAAATTGGCATAACAGGAGACCAGTGTATGACGAAAACAATTCACTTGTCATGACATGAAAAAAGGTCACTTTCGCCGCAAAGGCGAAGCAATGAATGCGATAGCAATGAAGTGGAATGTCACCCGAGGAACGACAAGCAGCTCGATACTTGCAGCGCGCCGCTAAAGCACAAAGAAGGACGCCCGAAAAGAACGCACAGGACAAGCGTGAACTGCAACTGTCACAGTTGTTACGTCTTTGTGCTTGAGCAACGCGCTGCATGTGTCGACAATGGAGAATCGGACGCGCTTAGTTAGTTCTTTTTCTCTTAAACTGCGGCGCTTGTAGTGAACCCGCTTGTAGTGAACACGCAAAGTGTGCCCGGTGTTCTTTTTTTTTGTCGTTCCACATCACGATTGGGTACAGAACGGGGCCACATTGTAATGCCCGTATCAAGGGCGGTTTTCAAATTGAAAAAAAAAATGCAGGAGCTTTGCGTGATAAAAAAACAGCCCAAGCTCCTCCAAAACCTGCGAACCACCAGCGGTAAATGGTACATATAAATAGCTCGCCGTTATTTCGCCAGAGCATGAACGGAGTGTGGTTGAGTTGTCTAACAAAGCGCGCTGGGGAGCGAGGGGTCGCTGGTTAGAATCCCCGGTCGGGTGCTTGCAAATTTTTTCTTCTGCTTTATTTTTCTTTGTGCCTTTTTTATACATATACATACATATACACATCTGGGACATGAAGGCGACGGCAAAAATCCGCCGAGAGTGTCCATTTAATTATTATTGCAATAATAACGCAACACGCCTGTCGCGTACACCATTAAACCCTTTCCATCCGTCACTTGTGGCAGATACACGCATACCACAGTTCATGTTATGCGGGTATGTGCCATAGGTGATTCACAGTGTCACTCAACACAGTAACCGCGCACATACACATTGAAACGCAAGGCAAGCGAGGGAGCTGAAGGGAGAACTCCCCCGGAAGACGCTCGACTACCATCCAATCGTCCACGTGGTCGGCCAGAATGACGCAATGTTCTCTTCATTTCTTATGAGGCTAGGCGATGGCTTCATGCTGACCGAGTATGACTTCAGTTTGAGAGCCGCTTTGTGAGACGCGAAGAAGCCGCCACTAAGTGCCCTGATGGCATACGATGAAAAAATTCGTAAACAGGGGGTGGGTGCTCGAGCCGACGTTTCGACAAGTGGACTTGTCGAAACCTCTTCCCCCTGCCCCACCCCCACTCTGGAGAGGGCACGAAGCATATACACACGATAGGTAAGGAAATCAGTTCCAGCCTTGAAGAAAAGCCCACTTGTCGAAACGTCGGCTCGAGCACCCACCCGCTGTTTACGGATTTTTTCATCGCAAGCTTCCATCTTCCACTTCCTGCCGTTTTGGTGGCATACGGTTATACTACAGCAATACGGACATCGACCGCTATAACGTATGTTGCCTGGACGCTGCGGACGTGTTGTCATCCCGCTTGCAATAACATAACTGGCTATAACAACGAGCAGGTACACAGGGATGCCCCGACCAAGGTGGCCAAGATGAACACAAGTGACATGGGCGGCCTACCGGCCTCAATTCGTCTGAGCATCGGCAAGCCGTACGTGATCAAAGCCCACATCGACGTTAGCGGCGGCCTCGTTAATGCACACATGGGCACCTTGTGATACATAAAGCGTGACGAACACGGCAACCTGGTGCGACTGTGGCTTGAGTTTCCAACGTCCACGGTAGACAATGTTGTGCCAGCCAGGACAAGGCACATCACTACCGCACACCAATTCATTTGGGTGCCCCGTGGTAATGCGAACCACCACAACCTCAATATACGCCAGAAAAATATCTCGTGTAAGAGGAGACAGTTTCCCCGTGTGCGAGCAAATGCCGCAGCTATATATAAGTCACAAAGGGCCACATACGCCCAGGAAGCGCCAACCACTGAAATTGGTCTACGTAGCCCTTTATAGGGCTACCAGACTCGACGGCCTATACCTCACCAACGCAAAAGGTGCCTTCCGGTTCCGACATGTCGCCGGCTCTATCGACAGATAGCCTGTCGACGAGGCGACACGGCTAGCAAACAGGCCTCTAGGCATTGTCTTCGACCGGGCTACCATCTTCATTCGATGCCACAGCCACAACTATCACCTCATGCTCGCCGCTCTCAACGTACATTCTGTGAACGTGCACGACCTCGAAAAACACGCTCTGTTCACAGAAACTGGCGTGTCTGCACTTTCTGAAACCTGAAGCGTAGACCCCACTGTGTCGTCCACAGCAAGCGTCTTCATTGCAGATGGGAGGCGTGGGCACATTTAAGAACACAGCGATGCGCAACTTCAAACGTCGGACGCATCCCACTTCGCCGGCACCAGACACCGAACACACACAGACAATCAGCTGTTTCGCCGACGTCTTTCTTGGGGGGGGGGGGGGGGGCAAGGCCACATTGTTCGAAAGAAAATGTTTCCATGGCAAAAAAGACAAAAATGTTGCCGGGAATATAGAAGGCTGGATGAATTTGCCCCCCCCCCCCCCCGTTGCCTGCGTCCTGCCGCACACCAATTACGATAACAAAGCTATTATGCTCGCCGCCATCTACCTGAAAACTCTCAAGAACCCCTTCTACACTTGCACACCGGTTAGTGAAACGTGCCTGCGTACTCCACCATAACCGACAAGTCTAAGCACTACACAGCTTACCGCGTATGGTGTTGTTAATGCCCTTCAACTGTAGACGACTGGTTATATAACACATGTGCGTCTGTTCAACATATGTGTGTGCGTATACCATTTTCACATATCTTTAGCGTCATTTCGTAACGTTTCGCTCAATGTAAAATGTTACGCCACAGTCACCTTCCCCCCGCATGCTTCGCATTACACCGATTCCCACGGTACGTGACATCTACCGAATATTTTATCTATTTTATTTATTTATTTAAAGATACCTTACAGGCCTCCGGTGAGGCATTGTGTAAGGGGGGCTGTACAAAAAAGGAAACTTCCGTAGTACTTATATAACACAAAATTAATGAAACGCGGTCATATTGCAGATCAGGTAATAGGAAGTGCAGTACAAGATAATTTATTATTCAGCAATGGTAACAAAAAAAATCAACAATACTAGCAAAGATAAAAAATATAATAAGGAAATATTCATCTAGTCAAGCACAATTGAAATCTTACGGTACTAGGGTTCGAATAAAAAAAAGAGAAAAAGAAGGCGACACTACGGCTGCTATACAATGAGAAGTTGCAAAAAAGTTACAACACAGAGAGCACACTGTGATAATGTTAAATATTTTTTACATCTCCTTAGCCAGATAACTGGTCAATGAGTCACGATATGCATCAATGTTTGTCAGACATGCGGTCCTACCCGGCAGGGAATTCCAACGTCGGACTTCACATGGAAGCGCAGAGCAGTTGAATGCACATGTTGATCCGTAAATGCGGGTATAGCTATGAAGTGATTATGAAGCCTGCGTGACGTGGAGTATGGTCTTTTTAAGCATACAAATGCTGTTTGAGATGAATTAATGAATTTGTGAAACAGTGTCAGCAAGGCAATGTCACGTCGAGTACTCAAAGTTTGCAATGAAAGGTTAAGTTTGATTTGTGTGACATTAGACTGGTAGTTGTAATCGCTAGAAATGAAGCGGCTTGCCCTGTTCTGAATTCATTCCAACATGGCAATAAGGTATTTCTGGTGAGGTGACCAAATAGGGGAAGCGTACTCCAGTCGACGGCGAACGGGAGTAAGGTATGCTAATTTGCGAACATTCGAAGGAGCATTTCCTAATGGTGAATTCCATTGGCGTATTCGGAGTGGCCGACGAGCTCTACGCCGGAGCACTCCACTCCGTGGAGAGCATCCGAAGTAAATCTGCCAATGGAACACAAGTGAACTCGCCAGAGCAAACGGTAGGGGGTGCTAGCGCACATCTACTTCGCAAGCGCACAGCATTCCTCGCGGTTCGCGCAGTTTTGGCCTTCACGGGCACGAGCGAAGAGAACGGGCGCAGTCGGACAGCGCATTTCATCCCACACGCGGTACGCCACGCTCTGCGCACGCGCGGGGAGCTTGCGACTTCCGGTCGAATCCGCCGCTTTTCGCGGAGTAGCGAGAGCTGCTCCGCGGAGCCAATGGAACAGACTTGCTCCGAATGGAGCAGAAAAACTGCTACCGGAAGTGCTCCGAATCTGTCAATGGAATTCACCATAAGTTTCGTCGCAAGTAACCCAAAGATTGGGATGGGAGGCTTTGGCTGAAACGGAGGTGATGTGTTCTGACCAAGAAAGCTTTGAAGTGAATGTAATGCCTAGATACTTATATTGCGTAGCGATTGCAACAATGTCTTTATCGATATTGTATGAATGCAGGGAAGGTATGGGCTTCCGAGTAAATTACATTACTTTATTTATTGACATCATTTACTAATACTCTCAACCCAACGATACGAAACCCAACAAATAAGGATATCCGTGTATAATTTCGCCTAGTTCATGCAGTTGGCCGCAAAAGACTATCACAGAGCTGATGTATGCCCGGGCGTTCGCTTCTGCGTTACGTCTGCTTTACCTACTCCTTGTGTTCAGAAAATTATGCCAATGATAATACTTAGCATTCTTACTTTTACTGTTTAAAATATTGGAGCCATATTATATTATGTGCAGTTGGGAGCAGGTAATCTAATCAAATGTCGGCAACAAGATTACCCTGTATCAAGCCAATTAGCAAAAAGAGCAACTTTTCCCATTCCGGCGGTTGCAAACATAAGGCTCCTAGAGTGACGTATTTCTCAGCGCCGCTAATCAGGCAGAAATCTGAGCAGTCACTAAACATATGCCATTTTTGTGTCGCGATAACTTATCATTAACGCTGAAACTTTTAAAGAGAAATCACGCAGCCGATAAGTGACATGTAAAGTTACTAATGGTGTTGTCTCTGATAATAAACTAAGCAATATCTTGCATTTCTGAAGCCTTCTTTGATAGCCGTGACTACAGATCAGCAAACTCACTCATGAGTCTACTGACTCAGACTCAGATCGAGCCGTGAGTTTGAGTCTAAGTGAGCCCAGCTGAGTAATATTCTAGTGCGTTGAAGTGTCCTAACTGAATTGCGACCTCTGATAAGGCGTCTTTGAAGATATGCGATCAAAATGCGCCACGTAGAGCACCGCTTTTGAGAGATTTTGGTGTTAAAGAGTATTGAAACCATGGCCGAAAAGGCTAAATATGCGCTAGCACACTCACGCGTCGATTCACTCAAACTCAGATTGAGCCATGAATCTGAGTATGAGTGAATACGGCTGAGTAATACACTATTTTCCAGAGATACATTACGAGTGTGCTCGGTTTAGGAAAATTTTGATGAGTCTGAATCCAAGTGAATACAGTTGAGAAGAATATTATAAATGCGAAGCATCTTATGGCGGAATTCAAACCGGTGGTGTGCGGCGTGACAACCCTTAATGCGCATGCGCAAATCCTCTCCCTACACCTCTACTCCCCCTCTCCGCTCCCCTTCCCCTCTTTTCCTTTTCTCTGCCCCTGTCCCCTCACCAGCTCTCCCTCCCCACTCCACTTAGCTCTCCCCTCCCCTCTCCACTTCGCTCTCCCTCTCCACTCCCCCTCTGAAACACGCGCTCGACATGCCGAAACGCTGCTTCGCATCGCCTCATAGTCCCCTTTAGCGGGAGATGGTGTGATTTTTTGGTGAGTCTGAGTCCGAGTGAGCCCTAAGCGCAGAATATACTTCTTCGGTGAGTCTGACTGAGCTCCACATTTCTTGACAACCTATGGTCGTGACGATAAAAAACCGTAGTAAAATGTCATGTTTTGTTGAGATGTTGAAATTATATGTAGAATATTACCACCCACGAAGAACTTCGCTTAACCTTTAAATGATTATATTTTTCACCACGTAGAAGGCACGACGTAGCTCTGAAATTGATATACGTTATCATCACGTACACATCGCCGTAGGGTAGTTGTAAAGGCATTCTAAGCCGGATTGCGAATTCTTGTCATTTTCAGCACATCGTTTATGCCGTACAATTGCAGCTGGAATTTTCGCATTGCACTATTACTTCTGTGCGACGCTGATCAGTCAAGTACACACAAAGAACGCATTAAAACATCATTCGGGAATTTTTTATAAGATTTATGACCCTCATTTTCGCAACATGTTTGACTGATTTGACAGACAACAATGGAACCTAATCTGTCTTGTACAACCAAGAATATATGGGCGTCTAAGCAGAGCAAACCGTAAAGAAATGCTAGGCAGTCGCACTATCCGTATAGAGGGTTTCACTGTTTACTAACACAGGCCCTGGACCGCTTCCGGTTTCCTGCGCTGGCGTAGGCTAGCAGGATTGGCGGGGAACAAAAGCCTTGGCGAGTAGCCCGTAGAGTTTCAACACTTTTCTCCCTGTGTCTAGCAAAATATTTGAATTAAATATGCTTCTAAGCTACACACAACACTAAAAGAGTTAGTCTTTAACTATAAGGCGCCTTTCTTTTATGTGAAACAGGAAAAAGAGTATTCCCTTACTCTGACAAACCTTTAAAAAACGCTTTACGCTTCGGTGTTGCAGAATAACAAATGAGGTGACCGGAAGTTTCTTGGGGTAGACCACGTGCTCCTGCTATCGCAATCTTGAAACCGTCCATACACTTTGCATTAATAAATACGACGCATAATTTTCGTTTTTCGGTCTTGTCCTTCAAGCTAAGACAGGCCACCCACATTAACAATTTCGTTTATCTCTTTCATCTAGCAACTAAAAGGCTATCTGAAGCTGTAACAAGTATAGCTGAAGCCGTTCGCCGGTTGATTTTGAGCTCCACGTGTCTAACGGCGGAAGAGAGCGAACGCGGCGATAGAACTGGCCGTCGAGTGTTGCCGTTTGTTACGTTGCGGTTTTTGTTTCGCACAACATGCAGGTTCTTTTATTATAGCGGTGCCGGAGACGTCACCTCAAGACACTCTCTAAAGGACGAGACCCCTTGAACACAATATTTAATATGCACACTAATACGAGAACACACAACACTAACAGAGACAGCAGAGTACACTACAGGAATAACTGACTATACGACTGAGGCCACGTCAAGATGAACGAATAAGCTACATGCTTAGTTCCCAATCACTCAGTCCCTAGAATACAGTTAGTCGCGGGGAAAAGCGGAGGCACGGTGCCGATATCACCAAGGTCAGTGATGAAGATGGCTTGGAGTGAGGTACGGCCGCCGATGAGGGACACTGTTGCCGTCGGCGTGTAGCGGCTGGAGGATCTGTTACATCGGGCAGCCTCCATAGGCTACAGGTTGACACTGGACTCGAAGCGCCGACTCCGATGCTGTGTTCCGGCCGGACAGCCATGTCCGAGCTCGAGCCCAAAGCCCGACTGCTTGTTCCTGTCCACGGGCACAGGAACGTTCTCCCAGCAGCAGAAGGCAGCACACCAGAGACCTACGTCCAGGAACAGCAGGTACCCAGAAGGTCGCTCAGGTCTCAGGTACACGAAAGAAGACGTCCTGGCTCGGGTCCGAAACCCGACGGCCGAGACGCGTGGCCCGTCTTCCTCGCTGCCTCCCAGCTACTGCTTCTTCTTCCTCTCCACATCCCTTCCCTCTCTCCTCGTGCTTCCGAACTGTCGCCGTGGTGTTATCCAATTGGCTTTTCATTTATTTATCCTTTTTGCTTTTTCACGCCCGTGCCACTTTCTTCTTCATCTTCCCCAGCCCTTTCACCAAGGACGAGCTATTTAGCCAAGGGCGAGCTATTTATATACACCATTTACTGCTGGCGGTACGCAGATCTCAGAGGTGCTTCAGCGTGTGCAGTATCACCCGCGATATTGCCTGAAGGGCGCGCTTTAAAGCAACACTCCTAGACTTAGCTTGAGTTTGAAAAATGCCCTTGAGACACGCTTTAAAGTGGCGCATTTCTGTACCCACTCGCGATGTGGAATGCTCGGTAAACAACGTCCGGCATGACACGCGGAGGGGGACACTCCACGCGCTCCAGTTTTCAAGAAAAAAAAACATGGTTCATCCCTCCGTCATAGGAATCGGAATAACACGAAAGTAAAACGTGCCCTTGTAGAATTAAGTAACTGAATGTTTACTGTACATTGATATAAGAGAGTTTGCACAACGTATATTGATGTCTGGCAGCTATAGCACCGTTTAACGTAGCTGCACCCACTTTGATGCTTGGTGGTACATCTCCATGCCGACGACTAACGTCCATGTTCAATGATTAAACAAACCCTTGTGGTAGCTGTAGTTGTTAGCGGTGAAAGCGTAATCAGAGAACGAGTTGTGATAACCAGAAGAGCGTCGCATATTGAACGCAGAACTTGGTCGCCATCCTGCGGCATGTTAAAGTGTGATTGAACACCACGGCCGCACTAGAGGGAAACGCAAAGCGCGTCGTGCCACCGCGGTAGCTCAGCCGCGATTTTTCTCGGGGCGAGCGCGTTGGCGGCGAACGCGATGTTACAGCCAGGTGAGGTAGGCGCGCGTCGCAGAGCTATTTTTACAGCGAAAGCTGTCATGAGATCATTTCACCGGCCGTTTTTGGCGCCGTAGTTGTCCGCCGCCACCGCCGCCGGTGTCCGGAACCAGTATCGCTCGAAATAAAAAAAAACGAAATAAGAAAAAAATTCCTAGATGGAACGAGGTTCGAACCTGGGCCCTATGTGTGGGAGCCCAGTATTCAACCTCTGAGCCATGCCGGTGCTTGAAACTGCTTTGCAAAAAGGTCCTATACAGGCTTCATGTCGGGAAGGAACCACATGAGCATATGCAATATAGCGTGGTAGAAGAGTAAAATAAGCACCAAGCGTCGCACAACGCAAATTCTGTAATCAGGCGTCACACAATGCGAATTGCGCAAAGAGGAGGTTGTTGAATGATTCCAACCCATTAGAAAGGGCTCTGCCATAATTCTTCATCGTCATCAGGCACAGCATTAACAAAGTTCGCATAATGCCTTACATGCGTTTAGCAGGCACCAATGCTCTCCGTAGAATGACGAAAAATGGCACAGTGCCTGCTGCCCTACTTCTCAAAAATTACAATGATTTATAGCATAGTGGGTTCCTCGCAAGTGCACTTGTATTGGTTGCCAAGGAAGCCCATAATCGCAGGATCCATTTCCTCGTGGTGTCAGTAAAATTACAAAGATTTATAGCATAGTGGTTTCCTCGCAAGTGCACTTGTATTGGTTGTAGAGGGTTGCCAGAGTGACGAAAAATTGCATTCGCTGCTTCCCTACTTCAAAAAAATTATGATGATTTATAGCGTAGTGGGTTCCTGGCAAGTGTGCTTCTATTAGTTGCCAAGGAAGCTCATCAGGCTCCCTTGATCCCTTTCCTCAGGCTCTAATTAAGTTAATTCCTTCTCTCTCTCTCGCTCTCCGTTTCTCCGGTTAACGTATGTTATAAAGCGTGGTGAGACAGTTAAATAACGACCGGGCGACACACAATATGAATTGCGTAACTAGTGGGTCGTTTAAAGCTTCCAACCCATTACAAAGGGCTCAGCCATAATTCTTCATCGTCATCAACCACCGCAATAACAAAGTGCACATAATGCCTCACAGATGGTACCTCGCTTCTCCGCAGAATAACGAATAATGTCGTGGTGGGTGCTTCCCAACTTTCCAAAAATTATGATTTGTGTCGTAGTGGGTACGTTGCTAATGTACTTGTATTAGTAGCCACAAGAGAGTTTATAACGGACTCTAGAAATGCCGCTCTTCCAGCTTTCGCTTTGACTGTGCTGCGCTTTCCGCGCAGGTCTGGCGTTATTTTGGTTTGATTAGCGTGATGCTATGAGCGAGGCCGACGCTTTTACGACGCTTGCGTTAAGGTCGCCACCTTGCGGTATGTTAAGCGTTGACAAAATTTCACATCTATTGAAAACGAGCCGAATGGGACGACCGTGTAACGCGTTGCAGGTATTAATCGCGGAAGCCACAGTAATGATGAATTATTTTACTTTGCCGCTCCCAGAGGGCAATACCACCCCGCCGACCGGGATAGTGGTAGATATAAAAGGCGCGTTTTTTAAGGCCTCTAGAGTCTGTGGACCGTGGCGCAGTGGATAGCGCGCCCGGCATCTGCTGTTGCGGACCAAGCGGTCGTGGGTTCAATGCCCAGTGAAAGAAACTTTTTTTCTTTGCCATCTGATCGTGTACATTTTTTCGACGTCATTTCCGTGACGGAAATACGTCACTGAAGTCTTGGTGGACCCCGGCATAAAACACTTTCGTGTTAAAAATCTAAGAACATTGGGTTCTAGCGCGCTGCTCAAACACAAATGAGTAACAGCTTTGACAGTTATTTCTCACTCGTCCTGTATATGTCTGTGCGTTCTTTTCTAGCGTCCTTCCTTTTGTTCGAACAGCGCGCTGCAAATGTCGAGCTGTGGCCGCTGTTCGCTCTCGTCCTGTGTGTGTTCTTCGCGCTTCAGCGGCGCGCTGCAAGTATGGAGCTGCATATCTCTCTTCGCGTGACATTCTAATTGGTTATTATCACATTTATTGCTTCGCCCTCGCGCCAAACCATGACTTTTTTTTATTAAAATGTTTTCTCTCCCTCTCGGCAATTAGCTCGGCAGTGCGCCGTTGCCCAGGCCAACGCCTCTATTTTTTTTTCAATGCCAGTGCAAACGCTCGCCTCTCAATGGGCACTGTTAGTCTGCCTTAGTTCACGAGGCACCCGCCACGGTGGTCTAGTGGTTATGGCGCTCGACTGCTGACCCGCAGGTCGCGGGATCGAATCCTGGCCGCCGTGGCTGCATTTTCGATGGAGGCGAAAATTCTTGAGACCCGTGTACTTAGATTTGTGTGCACGTTAAAGAACCCCAGGTGGTCAAAATATCCGGAACCCTCCACTACGGCGTCTCTCATAATCATATCTTGGTTTTGGGACGTTAAACCCCAATTATTATTATTACTATTATTATTATTATTTCAGAGAGCGGTCGTGGTGAGATGCCAAAGGGTACAGCTGCTTGTGTCACACGTGCGTCTGAACGCGTTCGCATGGAGATGCGATAGACGCGCTGTCCCTCTCCAAGAAAAGTGAAGGACACTGTGTAAATTCCAGTGTGTTCGTTGAAAGCCTGTGGCCATTCGATTGACTATGCCATGGTATCGGGGGAATCCACATTCTTGGGGCGCTTCTCGGAACTGCTTGCCGTGGAATCATCACCGGTCACCCTGGGAGCCATCCGACTAACTGGATTGCTGCAACGAAACATCTGATCAAGGAGCGTTCCCACGCACGTCGCTGTGCTATCACGCGATTGCTAAAAGAGTGTGAGGGGACGCTGACGGACGCCGCAACCACGTTGCTCAACAGTTGCGCAACAGGCGTTAGAATGAGCGATGCGCCACTGTTGTGCGTTGACGGACGGACACCACTGCCGCGTTGCGCAACGGTTGCGCAACGCGCGTTGGAAGGAGCAATCCGCAACTGCTGCAATAGACACTTTTAGTTGGGCGTACGTAACGAGCCTACGTACGCAGCACGGCCACGGGAGAGAAGTGCGCATGCGCAGTACGTAACGTATCTATTCCAGGGATGCGCGCGTACGCCCGTAGCAAGACGCTGCGTACGTAACGCAACGCTTACTACGTTGCGTTCTCGCGAGATCTCGAACAAACCAGAAACGAGAGCCCATGGCGGCTGCAGTGGCGTTCGACGCAGACAGCAATAGTGAACCCGATGCAAGTCGTGTGTACTCCACATTGAAAGGCCATGTTTCCATGCCAGACAAGGTACAATCAAGCGGCACGTTCCGGCGTCCTGACCAGTGGGAAGACATAGCCTGGCGTCTCCCAGAAATCCTCAAGCAACCGTCTTCGACAGGTTGTGTGCGCGAACGCGCTATCTATTTCTATCAGGCATCTAGGCGAATGACGCCGTAAAAAAAAAAGAACGTGAGCTTGGCTCTTACTTTTATTCATGCCGCAACATAACGCACATTGAGCGTTGTGCGAGCTTTGATTCCTTGAAAGTACTGCTAGTAGATCGGAAAGTCAAGAATGCCTGCAATACGACCAGTTGCTGTAAGGTATACGCTAAGCCTCATACACAGCCGCGCTAGATAGAACGCTGTGTTCGATCCAGTGCGGCCGTAGTCCATCAAACGCCATTCTTCCATAGTGTACCCAGCTTCAAAGCTGTGTGCACATAGTAATGTTCAACGTTTACGGCAAAGGTCAACGCGCGCAACCAATGCAGCCAGGGACGACGCCAAAAATGCACACAGCGAACGCCGCCGCCTCACATGTATGCCAGTGGCCATTACCCAGGCCATCGGGAGGTCCTGCGTGCAGATCACAGAGGCCACGTTACTCCTGGGACCTAGCATTCTTCTGACGTCGGTGGCGCTGATAAGCATGCGAAAACACTCACATCTCGCGTACGACTAATCTATATGAGTGAAACGCATCAGGGTACGTTAAACTAAAACTGTTGTAGCACGCTTCGCTTGCAGCGTACGCAACGTATTGTGCGCAGCGTACGCAACTTCTGCGTACGCCCAACTAAAAGTGTCTAATGTGCCGCTGTGCGTTTACGTGATTGCTGAGAGCGTGTGAGGGTGAGCGCCCACAGCTGGAACCATGCCAGGGCACGGACGGACGGACGGACACCGCGAGTATGAGACATTAAAGACTTTCGCCTTAATACCATGTGTCTCTCAGATTTGTTCCTTCCTGCTCTTTCTTTTGCGGCTCGGAACAATGCTGTCGCCGCCTCACTGCGCTTGTGGCATATCTTAAAGCCAGCGTATGCAGCAGCGTCGCAGTGACGCGTCCCCGTGAGTAGCCCGCCTCCCGCCACGAACGGAGATGCGCCATCTCCAAAAACCGCGTCTCTCAGAGAGCCAGCGTGACAACCAACATCGTGATCATGAGGGATGCAAGACGCCGCCCCACGGTTGTAAAGACAACTGAACAAAAAATTACCTCATCCGAGTTCCGTCGTAGAGGTACCACATAAAGGGTACTCTTCCCCAGGAACGCAAAGCAGACGCGAAGGCTAGGCGACTGGGAAGAGTAGGAACGGATAGAGGAGAGGGTGTTGAACGGCTGGATCGGGCGCATCCGGCTGGCATGGAAAAAATAGAGTAGGCCGTGTTCAGGCCGTTCCATTCGCACGGCAAGAGCGTAATCAGAAAAAGCGTCGTGACAGCCAGAAAAGCGTCGCTGATTGGACGCTTAGCTTATGGAAACGTTGCTATCACGCAGCATGTTAAACAGTTAAGAACAAAAATCGCACCACAGCCGGAATATAGAGAAACGCGACGCGTGTCGTGCCTCCCCTGTTGCCGGGCAGTGATTTTTCAGGGGGAGACGCAAGCGTGTAACGCGTGTTACAGGCAGGGGAGGCAGGGAAGCATCGCGGAGCTGTTTTTACTATGGAAAGATGCTATGAGCGAGGCCAGGGCTTTGACAAATTTACACTTCTCCTCTTGGAAACGAACCGAACAGTACGGTCGTAGCAAAGGCGCGCTCCCTGGGCTGATCGTGGAGTCCACAGTGGGCACATCCAGTAGCCGTTACCGTAGTAGGAAACACGAATAGGAGTCAGAGATAGTACACTCAATCATCGCCCGTGCCGCTACCGTCGACGTAACACGGCCCAAATTCGAAGCTCCCTCGGGCAGTTGACCTAGAACCTCTTAATGATTGGAGATATATTCATACTATGATGCGCATGAAAAGTCGCGTAAATTGCATAGTGCGGAGATTAGAATATCCTATTATAGGCAATGTGCACGTCCCCGCCTAACCAATACAACATACGAAAGTGGTCCAATTCTTTCATTTCTTTAGTACTTATGAGAACGTTTCTACTTGCGTTTTCCTTACCACAAAACGGAAAAATCGCAAACTGCGTGATAGCTCATTCCCAGTAACGTACACTCACAGGAAATATCGAGTAAAAAGGGCATACTTTTGTCCCACAACGATAATCATCGTCTGGCTTGCTTGCGTTTCCTTTCTTGAAAACTCGGCGCTGGCCGGTTTCCTACCAAGAATGCTATGTCACGCTGATAGCGCACATACCGTTCGTGACCAGAAAGTGCTAGGCGCGCGGCGATAATCCAAGGAAAGGAAGGCAAAATAAATGACGATTATTGTTGTGGGACAAAAAGACGCCCTTTTTACTCGATCTTTTCTGTGAGTGTATTGCGGCACAACGTCATGTAATCGCAACATAAACACGGGCGTAACATCAGAAGCGATTCCAGTGTGGAGTACGGCCACGCCAGACCAATGATGTTCGAAAACCAGTATCAACTGCATTAGTACACGTATATAAATTAACTGGATGTCATAGAACACGGTGAAACCAACACTTTGGTATCACGTTTGTTTCCACTGCGCGTGCCATATACAATACCATCTTGGTTGCTTTCGAAAATCGTGTGCGTATTTAAGTGGCAGCGAAAACGTTTATTGATTTTAAGGTCCCTGGGCAAGTCAGTGGGGTCCTCAGTCCAGGGCTCCACTGGCCTTGGCAGCTCGCTGCGCTTGGCAGTCAAAGAGTGCCAATCTTTCTTACTATCAAACTCAACGCAATCAACGTAAACGCCGCACCCAATCCTCAAAGCCTCTATTTCGGTAGTAAGTGCATGCACACACTGAGATTGTGATTAAGGACGTCAGCAGTAACAAAAAAATATCAAAACTTACCTATAATCGACGCTAGAACGGCAAGCCACGGCCACGGCTTCTGATGAAAACACGGAAGGCGTCCTCGAACGCGACACTGTGCCTGTAATAATCGTTGATCCTTCTGTCGCGTAGGAGGTGGTGACGCTGCTACTCCGCGAATGTAGAGTGCACTAGTATGTGGGAGTGAGTCCACTACGGGCTCCGCCGCGTTTCGAAGGAAAATCCAGACGGCGCCACCATCCCCTTCCCCTGAATACTTGGCCATGGAAGCGCGTCCTTTATATATTTTGTTTTCAATTGAACAGGCGGTGACCGTAATTACTATGCTTGCGACCACGGCCACTGCCGCCAGCCTTGCAGCGCGCAGTGCGTCTCAAGCCACGGCCGCTCTCGAGCGTAGACACGCAGCGTCGTTGACGCGTTCGTGCATGTGCGTGGACCACTGTCGACGGGGTCCACGGAGTGACGGCGTTCCACCGCGTTTCAGGACTAATGCAACATAAAGGAAAGCAGCAAGTTTATTTCCCTAAATGTCCTGCTTGTAGCTAACAGCGATATTATTAATTTTAGTTTGTTGTATTGGTTTTTGTTATACCAAGAAGGTTAAGCAAAGAAGCTAGCGAAGAAATGGTAAAAGCAACGCGCGAGCGGCGATGCGTCCTTGCTCTTATAAAGATATCTTAGATCTTATAAATGAATGGGTTTCGTCCTTAGTCCGGGACCCCATTTGAGCGGATGACAGCACGGAGACCTCGGCGTCCCCGCCAGAGAGCTACCCGCCCCGAAACGTTGGAGAAGACCAAACCTTCAGGTCAAGGCGACTGCAGAGAGGAGAGGTTGAGGAAAGGAAGAGGCGCGACTGCTGCAACCCTAATTGGGAGCACCGCTCAGCGCCAACTACTGCAGCCCCACCGCAAGTTTTCAGCGTTTCTTGTTTCACCCTCGCCGCTTCCCACCGTCCACGCTGAAGCAACTCCACCGTTTCAGTACACTCCATGTGTGCCTACAAAGTGTGGCAGTCACTGATCCCATATTGTTTCATGCTATAAATAAAGAGGGCGATC
This sequence comes from Rhipicephalus sanguineus, assembly GCF_013339695.2. Lineage (NCBI taxonomy): Eukaryota > Metazoa > Arthropoda > Arachnida > Ixodida > Ixodidae > Rhipicephalus > Rhipicephalus sanguineus. The sequence continues at coordinate 86,982,868 of NC_051186.1, forward strand.
TGGCGCTGCGATCTTTCAACCACGATGGAAATGGTGAGAAGTATAGGCTTGTGGTCGGGTTGCTGTAGCAATCTGTCAAGAAGTTTTACGTGTAGATTAAGTTTTGGTCTACGTGCAGCAACTGTATCCCGCTGCATTGCGTACGGTGTTCTCTGGTGTGGGTGTTCTTCGGTCATGCTAAATGCCCTCAGACAAAACGGATGCACCACCTGGGAGTGACGACAGAGAACACACCACTTCGCCAATTAAAGTGGTCCCGCGATAGGGACCCCACCTAAACCTGCGAAACCGGTTCTCGGACTGGTTCCCTCATTTTGGGGGCGATAAGGATTTCACCACTACCACCCACCTAGAAAATTATCCAATCAAATGAAGGTTTTTTAGCGACGCTTTACGTGGCTAGGCAAATGGAATATCCAGCGGTCCTATGTACGCAAAACGCTATGATCACCATCAACGAGTATATGCCGCATAAAGTGGGAAAGCCCCATTACTGACCACTTCTCCATAAAAATGAACAAGTCGTCCGCGGGCGAACCGTATGTGCCGTATATATTGGGCAAGCCCCCCCTACTGCACACTGGCCCACTAAAAATGAAGATGTGCACATCGAGGCGCCAAACGCCAATTATTTCCTGACAGGCATAACCAATAATTGAGAGACTTTAGTGAACCGTTGAAATTAACCCAGTGATACACACCGCGACTGCACGTTTCATATTGGCTGGTTAACCATCTGGACGGAGTGCTTGGGCGGTATGTTTCTTAAATTACATTACATCGCTGCAGCCTTCTCTGTCTTTACGCGAGTTGCCGAGGCAAGAATTGGAAGTGCTTTCAAGAAAGCTCGCGCAGTTCTATGGCCGCAGTATCTTCCGCAACATGCACTCCGCAAGCGTTCACACACTACTTGTTTGATCAATTAGGCATCCTTTGCGGCCTTCTGTATCTGAACACACAGAATAGCGGTTGATGTTAGTTTTTCCGCCTACAGGCGGCGCATCAGCATACCTCAGCGATTTCGGCCAATGGTGTCTCCGGATTTTGATGCATGGAGCATACTGGTTGTTTCGCTACTCGTATGATTGAAGAACTCTGCGGGCTTATACTATTCCTCTTGGTTGATGCGGATTGCTTTTGGTATCAAGCAAGATGAACGCATACCAACTCGCTCAAGCTTCCATTCTTAAACTATTCCGTTTGAGCCCCCTCGTCACGCTTCGCGCCGCCGGCGCAGCCCATGTGAGGCGCCTTGACGTATTTCGAAATAGCCAATCTGGGAGGACCAACACGGATTAGTATTTTGTATTCCGTGGTGCGGTACTGGCCCGCTGGTGCAAAGTGCTCAAGCGTTGACTGTGTTGTTGAGAGTGGCAGATGCGCACCATAATCCATCTCACAAGCTAGTTGAACACTGTGGAGGCTACGGGACTGCTTAGCCAATAGGAAGAGAGAAAATACCTCAAGATAGATTCATCCGCGCCGCGTCGTCTCCTCGGTATCTGCATGCGTCTACATGTACGCGTTGGCCGAGTAAAGTGAGCACAAGACAGCACGCTGTCAGCGTTGGGCAGCAGCGGCAGCGCCGGAAACGCAACATGGCGGCACCTGTGGAAGCTATTTCTTTAATGCTTGAATTTATAAAAACGTCGTCGCGCGTTGTGTGACCCGCAAGTTCTAGACGGACGCTTGTGTTCGCGCTATATTTGGGTCCTGGTGCTTCGACGGCAGTGTATGTGTCATTATTTTGTGTTGTTTCCAAGATTAGTTCTCAAACTCTCGGGAACAAGCCTTAGTGGACGTGGCTGAACAAGCAGCTGATCTCAACAGTAAGGACAAAACATACCTGATTCTCTGACCTCAGCGTCGAGTGAAAGAAAGCGGAAGCGATTCCGCCGTTTATTTATTGCTGTCATGATAGTGGACAAGCAGCCAGCTCAGTTCGGTTCGAAGCGGTAGGTCATGTTTGCATGGGCGCTGCCATGTTGTTTCGCCACCACAATTGGGTGATCCGCACAACCCAGACCCAGTCGAAACGGCAGAAAAGGCTCAACCGTCTTTCTGTCCCATTTCAGATTGCCGTTCACCGCTGCCCAAATTCACCGCAAGCTGCAACCACCGTAACGAGGCTGACAAGCATTCTTCGTAGCTGCGCCTACCTGCTGCGCATGCCCTATTGCATGCCCAGCTGCCCTGCCGCGTATCAAGGTTCCAGGAGCGTCACGTGTTGTCAGCGCCTACTTAAAGACGGAACACAGTGACACCGTCACCATTTGAGCGATCCGCACAGCCCAGACCCAGTCGAAACGGCAGAAGAGGCTCAACCGTCTTTCGGTCCCATTTCAGGTACGCACGGCTAATTCTATTATAGTGTCACTCGACAAAAAGGGCTACTGCGGGTCGCTCGTGTGGTATTCACTACGCCGACAAATGTGGAGCTCGAAAAAGAAATTAAATCCCTAAAGGCGTCACTTAAATAGTTGACGGATGAGCTTCACGCAGCACTTGCTCTCAGCGAGAAAAACGCATTATCTCAGAACAAGGAAATTCGAGAAATACAAAACAGCCTCACGCTTTTGAGCACGGAGTATGACAGCATTAAAGCTGAACGAAACGCAGTTCTTGCTGAGAGCAAAGCTCTGAAAAAAATAAAATGAGGAATTGAAAAAATCAAATGCTTACCTGACAAAGGAAATCACACAGTTGGAACAATATTCACGCTTGAACAACCTTGAGATACGTGGCATACCATATGCTACACACGAAAAGCTTGTACAACTAGTAGTTGATATTGGCACAAAAGTAGAATGCCCTATTGCCCTAGCAGACATTGACACCGTTCACAGAGTGTCCACTGCTATTAACCCGTGAGCAAATAATATTATTGTTCGGTCTGTCTCGAGAGACAAAAGGAACGATTTCCAGAAAAGAGCTAAGAAAGCTCGACTAACTGCGAAGGATCTCGGCAAAAGCAAGGATCCGAGCCAAGCGTTCTTTAACGACCACATAAGTCCGCAAAACAAGACACTCTTTTCTGAAGCGCTTAAGTTGAAGAAAAGCAAGCAATCGCAGTTCCTGTGGACGGACCAATGTGTCATAAAAGCCAGAAAAACAACGACCAGTCCAGTCCACAAGATCAGATCACCAGATGACCTACACGTCATCACATAAGAAGAAGCTTCAGTAACAGACAAAAAAATTGCCAAGATGGCGGCCGAGCTTCTAGAACCGCGAGAATTTAGTAACCAGTTATCTGGTTCATCCAGTTTATCATTACTACATCTGAAGACAAGGAGCCTACACAGACATTATGATGAATTCGTTGATCTTTGTGCTACACTACACCACACGTTTCACTTCATTGCTTAATCAGAAACCTGGTTATCTGAAAACAGGTGTCAGGCTTACCTGCTTCCCGGCTATCATCTTGAACTAGCTTGTAGACGAAGCTTATCAAGCACTAAAGGGTGTAGCACTAAAGGGTCAAGCACTAAAGCACTAAAGGGTCAAGCACTAAAGGGTGTAGCTCTTTACATAAGAAACGATGTGATATACAGAGTTAGAACAGATATAGCTTTCAAAACTACATGGTGGGAAATGCTTGTTATCGAAGTACTTTCCGATAGAGCAGCCAAAGGCCATGTACCGCATAAAAATAAACACGCATTAGTAGGTGTGGTTTACTGGTCTCCACAAAACAATAAAACTAGTTTCTTGTTGAATTAGATCAGTGGTTTTATAAGAACATAAAGAACACTCAAATAATTTTATTGGGTGATATCAACATTCATGTCAATGGAACAGATATTTATGACTACACAGACTCGCTAACGAGTTACGGGTTACAACAGTTATTCAAATCGTCAACACGCATTACTAACTCAAGACAGAGCACATTAGATCACATAGTCACAAACATATCTGACATGAAGTTCTCTAATGGAACACTGGCACCTGACATTACTGATCATCTGCCTGTCTTCGCAACCATGCCATCGAGTAAACAGTCACGTATTCCACATTCATGAAATCATTTTTAATGCCCTAATGAAGGAAAATTGGCACTCTGTGTATTGAGCAGATACCACTGACACAAAATATGAGCAGTTCATGAAGATATTTAATAGCTGTAAAAAACTAGGTGAACGTGTTTCTGTGGTATCGAAAAGAAACAGAGCGAAAACCGTGGCTTACACCTGGCATAAATCGCAAGGATAACATGTATAGGAAATTAAAACGAAAACCACACAATATCAGTTTAGAAAACAGGTGCAGGACATAAAAGAAAAAACTTGAAAGCCTAATCATGATTTCTAAACGAAATTATTTTCGCGCTAAAATTACACAAGCTCATGGTGACTCAAATGCTACGTGGAAAGTGATAAACACCGCCTTAAACACGACCAACACAAATGCTATATGTGGAATGCTGGTAAATGACGCAATAATAAGTGACCCCTCTATCATTGGTGAAAGCTTCAACAGCTACTTCACGGCACTAACCAATAATTTAGTTGTGATTCACATCAATCACGAGAAGACACGACAACAATAAGCAACCCTTCCAGTTCCCTTTTTCTAAGGCCCACCGATCCCCATGAAGTGAGAAGTGTAGTTTTGGCGTTAAAGAACACTTCTTCAATGAGTCTAGACTTGGTGCCAGTGTCACTGCTAAAGCGTTGTTCGACTATAATTTGTGAACTCCTATCACATATCATTAATGAAATGTTCACTTCGGGATCATTTCCGACCCTATTAAAAATTTCCAAGGTTGTGCCTGTATTTAAGAAAGGAGATAAGTTAAACATGTCAAATTACCGACCAATATCCGTCTTGTCCCCGTTTTCTAAGGTTTTTGAGAAGGTAACATTATCCCGACTAGACAAGTATTTCACAGCGCAGAACATTTATGCTAAAGAACAATAGGATGTCCAAAAGGAAAATCGACTGAAACAAAGAAATAAAGTTATCAACTATGGGCATTTTCATGGACCTAACCAAAGTTTTCGATCTTGTGAACCACGACATACTGCTGCAAAAGCTTGAGTGGTATGGCATTCGTGGAGCACCATTAAGCCTAAGTAGCACGTATCTCAGAAACCGGCAACGCTATGTGATGGTCAACAAGATCTCCTCATCTGAAAGAGTAAATAACAGTGTAATTCCCCAGGGATCCATTTTGGGCCCTTTTCTTTTTCTGTCATACATAAACGATTTACCTGACTATCTCTCGGAAGACTGCATTTTATACGCAGACGACACCAATATCTTCCCGACAGCTGAAACGGAAACTGAGCTTTACAAAATGGTAACGACGTTTTGCAAAAGCTATCTAAGTGGCTTCAAATGAATTGTCTTCTCGCAAACACAAAGAAAAGTAACTATATAATCTTCATTGCCAAAAACACCCGTATAATGAACACTACGTCGCTGAATTTCAACAGCTTTCCTTTGGAACGGGTTAATGAGACCAAATTTCTCGGTGTCTACCTCGACAGCCAACTAAAGTGGCATAAACACATTCATGAAACAACACTATTCATATATAAGAAAATCCAAATATTATATAAACTGCGTTACATTTTTCCTTTGCACACCCTTCGCACTCTTTGTATCAGCTTTACACATTCACACATTACATATGCTGTTACCATATATGGCCTCACATACCCCACCACATTATTGCCAATTATTGATGCACAAAACAAAGCGCTCCTAGCGATTCTCTTTCTAAAAAGAACGGATTCAATGACGTTCTCATACCCATTACTTAACATTCTTCCTGTGAAACACTGCATTGATTATCACGTTCGCATTTTACTATATAAAATCACGCACAAAATCATACAGTGTCCCTCAGTAAAAATTCCTTACCAAAATGCCCCCTACCCGATACGATCAGTGACCTCCAATAGTTTAACCATCCGAAAATCTCACACTAATTATGGATCATTTCCATTCACACATACCGCCTCACATCTTTGGAACAAACTACCCACAGACCTAACAGAATCACAGTCATTTACTTGTTACAAAACTAACCTACGTTCTTTTATACTCTCGTCCCTTCCTGACGTCCCATATTCATAGCGTCATACACTTTTCTCACCCGCTCTGTGTTTCTGTAACAGAATATGACTTAAGGGCCCCCTTCACAACTCCTACGCGAGTTACGGGGCCCTGCCTTTATAACATACCTGATGTGTCATCTTCATGTGAATAATAAAGTTTTTTTATTGATTGATTGATTGATTGATTGAATTACGGGATGTTACCGACACAAACATTAAAGGCCTGTGGCGTGCATACAAATCGCGACTAGCGTATCACGTATGGCTGTGTAACGCATCGCGTACCAAACAAACCCAGTTCTCAACTCGTTTCACTCGATACAAAGTTTTTATTTCCATAAATAGATAATGCGCACTTTCGAGAAAAAAAATTCATGCTTCTGCTCGCTGTTGTGAAAAATAAGATTCATTGTTTGGTAACATCAAGTCTGGAACAGCATAGCCGAGCAATGCATGCCCTTGTAGTTGAATATCGATATTAGAGGTGTGCACGGGCTCCGGGTAGCCCGAAAGCCCGAGCCCGACCCGGCGCGCGGGCCGGGCTCGGGCGGGCCGACATATTTTCTCCTCGGGCCCGGGCCGGGCTCGGGCTACTCGGAGTTTTATCGGGCCGGGCTCGTGCCCGGCGCAAAGCCCGACTCAAGCCCGAAATATAGAGAATGAGCGGGAATTGTTTTCCAGCACGCATACAGCGCCCTTTCCGAGACCGCCCTTTACCGCTTTTCCTTTCCATTCGCTACTTTAAACAAAAGAGGAGCAGGTAAAGCACTGACTCTGTTGCACTCCGACAAACTGAGAAGTAACACCACCTGAGCTAGTGACGGCGCCACGCGACTGTTCGTGTTAGATTTGAGGCCAAATCCCATATGAGTGAAAATGCACGCGACAGCGACGAGCGACCCGACGTAGATCGCCTTCGTGCAAGCTGACGCTTGCATGCGCATACCCCATACATGTGACGGCTTTGGCGAGTGAACTCCACTGTTGCTGGCATGAGGCCGTCCACTTGTAATTTGTAATCTCTGTAATAGACTGTTTGTCGTGTGTCGTTTGATCATATTTGATATGCTCAATAAAACGCCAAATTACCGGAAAACGATGTTTTGTTTTCGCAGCGAACCTTCGAAAGGCCGGGCTGGGCCGGGCTGGGCCCGGGATTGTGTTTTCGTACGTCGGGCCGGGCCGGGCGGGCTCGCAGCCCTTTGCCGTCGGGCTCGGGCGGGCCTTCGACAAAGTCGACGGGCCCGGGCCGGGCTCGGGCTCGGAAATACGGCCCGTGCACAGCTCTAATCGATATATCAATTCATTCCCACGGTCAAGGAAAATACCGGCAATAAGTTTTACATATAAACGAATGAAGCAAGTTTCAGTTGCAAAGAACTTGATGCCACTTTGTTTAAATATCCGTGAACAAGCGCCACGAATCTGAAAAAATTGGGGGACCCTTAAGCTTCGCCTTTAAGAGTCGAACGCAATAGCGAAATCCGGCCCCTGGTGCGCACTTCAACCACTAAGTGCATACTTATTAATGTGTATTGTTACACACACACGCACACAGACACACACGCGCGCGCGCGCGAGAATGGTACATACAGGTTTTTGATCTAAAGCAAGAGTCGCATGGCCTCCAAGATGCAAGCCACGCGCTTGCCATCTCGGAAGCCATGAAGAGTCTCACAATGCCTCACAGATGGCAGCACATTATCTAGCGTTCGCTGTTTGCTTCATCAACGCCTCCTCTGGAAAGGCGGCATTGGCTTGATATGTTTTCCGCTAGATGGACATAGTTGTCCATTTCCTTTCTCGATTTTTCGCTCACGGATGATTTTTCGCTCACAACCAACGGTCCCCGCGGTCCCGACACCGACGACGGAATTTGTGCGACACGAGCTCTCTAACGCTATCGCGTTAAAATGAAATACATCCGAAGCAGATCCCAAGCCTGTACATCCCTTAATTTTCGTGGGTGTTGAAGCACCACTCAAACAGCCCGCATAGACAGAAGTGCCAGATTGTCCTCTAGTTATTCCACTATAAAACTGCATGGTATGGAGAAAAAAAATAACTTTGGGACGCATAATTACGTCAGGCAGCCACCCTTGAAAAGCGAACGGTCCATTTTTTAAAACAACAGAGAGCTGAGCTAGTTGGTAAGTATTCATGCTAAAGAGGCAGGGCGTGCAAACACGTACACAAGAGAGAAGTCAAGACACCACAAACGCCGTGTAACAACTGGAAAGGCGCACAGCACTTAGCACCACTTACCACCGCTTCAACAAAGCGAGCCTCTGGGAACAGATTCGATGTTGTATTGCCACACGCGCTTACATTTATGCAATGTAAGCTCGTGTGAAGCGCTTACACAGTGTGCCCCAGCTACCTTTAGCCAGAGTTTAACAACATTGAGAAGAGCTATAAGGTGGGCTAGTTGGTGTTGATTCATCTTCCAAGGTGCGCTTAGTGAACACAAACAGCACAAACGAAAAAAGTACAGGACATAAGGCAACGAGCGCAAACTACCAACTGGTTTATTGTCTGAAAAAACGTAACCCCAAGAAAGGGGTGTGTCAAACGAGCATGCGCAGATACTCATAAAAACGCAAACGGGGCAGGGCGATAATGCGGGGGGGGGGGGGGTAAGAAGAAAGGAAAAGTTGAAAAAGGAGGGTAAGGAGGGAACGCGATCAGAAGAAGCAAGATCTAATCAAAATTAGCTTGTAATTTTCGCGAAATCTACCTCAGCCGCTGTAAGGACGATAGAAGGGGCACTAACACAAGCTTCCTCGCCTTCTTCCATAATTTTCAATGTCTCTAAGATTTCTCGGACCGTTTTATCTTCGGAGCGGGCTACTACAGCTGTTCTTTCGAAGAAGGCTTTACATGAACATTTCTTGCAATGTGCCGCTAAGTTACTAGCGGCTGCTAGCTGCTGGCAAGCGTACCGATGCTCTCTTAGCCTTAGGTTAAGACATCGTCCCGTCTGTCCGACGTACGACCTACCACATGATAACGGTATCTTATACACCACCCCTTTCGTGCACTCTACGAACCTGTCTCTGTGCTTAACATCGCAAATTGGCTTTTGGGTCATTTGACCTGCATTGACCTTTTTGCACAAGCCTTTCAGCTTTTGCGGAGCTGAAAAGATTACGTTAATATCGTGTCGCGCAGCGATTTTCCTCATTCTATGTGAAAGACTGTGTACGTATGGCAACACGACAGGCCTCTTGCTTTTATCTATAGGTATTTTAGCTATGCTAGGGTCGCGTTTTAGTTCTCCTATCTGCTTTTCACAAATTTGTGTGATCATTCCTTTAGGATAGCCACTGCTCTGAAGTCGCTTAATTTGGGTTGCTACGCTTTCTTCTACCCTGTGGTGGCATGATTTCGCAAGGGCTTGCTTCAGGCACGTGGTTGCGATTCCTCTTTTAATTATTTTTGAATGCCCCGAATCGAAAGGAAGAAGCCCTTTCTCCCCGCGCACATTGTACGACCAACAGGTATGTTGATCCCCCATCTCGATTTCTAAGTCAAGGAACTGTAATTTACCTTCCACTGGTAAAGGCAGCCCACCGGTGAACTGTTTCTCAATAGACGTCAAAGACCTTTTCTACAATATCCCGAGGAAAGAGACTGTCAGGGCAGTTGAGGACGCCATTGACCTGTTCGGGATTTCCAAGTTCCAGGACTTATGCAAGTGCAGTGTCGCGGGTTTCCTCGACCTTTTGGACTATTATCTGCACTCAACTGTGATAGAACATGAAGGGCTTTTATACGTCCAAAAAGAGGGTGTCCCAATCGGTTCTTGCGTTGCACCGGTTTTATCAGATTTGTTTTTGGCAGTGGGTAACCGTGAGATGTCGGATAGTCTACGCGAAATTGGCATTATCGCATGTTTCCGATACGTCGACGACTATTTAATTTGCACCAAAAGAAACATGAAAGACACATTTACTCCGCAGAGTGTTGTCAAGTCATTTGAAAGGGCACATAAAGGGTTGGAATTCACATTTGAACTCCCAGTGGAAGGTAAATTACAGTTCCTTGACTTAGAAATCGAGATGGGGGATCAACATACCTGTTGGTCGTACAATGTGCGCGGGGAGAAAGGGCTTCTTCCTTTCGATTCGGGGCATTCAAAAATAATTAAAAGAGGAATCGCAACCACGTGCCTGAAGCAAGCCCTTGCGAAATCATGCCACCACAGGGTAGAAGAAAGCGTAGCAACCCAAATTAAGCGACTTCAGAGCAGTGGCTATCCTAAAGGAATGATCACACAAATTTGTGAAAAGCAGATAGGAGAACTAAAACGCGACCCTAGCATAGCTAAAATACCTATAGATAAAAGCAAGAGGCCTGTCGTGTTGCCATACGTACACAGTCTTTCACATAGAATGAGGAAAATCGCTGCGCGACACGATATTAACGTAATCTTTTCAGCTCCGCAAAAGCTGAAAGGCTTGTGCAAAAAGGTCAATGCAGGTCAAATGACCCAAAAGCCAATTTGCGATGTTAAGCACAGAGACAGGTTCGTAGAGTGCACGAAAGGGGTGGTGTATAAGATACCGTTATCATGTGGTAGGTCGTACGTCGGACAGACGGGACGATGTCTTAACCTAAGGCTAAGAGAGCATCGGTACGCTTGCCAGCAGCTAGCAGCCTCTAGTAACTTAGCGGCACATTGCAAGAAATGTTCATGTAAAGCCTTCTTCGAAAGAACAGCTGTAGTAGCCCGCTCCGAAGATAAAACGGTCCGAGAAATCTTAGAGACATTGAAAATTATGGAAGAAGGCGAGGAAGCTTGTGTTAGTGCCCCTTCTATCGTCCTTACAGCGGCTGAGGTAGATTTCGCGAAAATTACAAGCTAATTTTGATTAGATCTTGCTTCTTCTGATCGCGTTCCCTCCTTACCCTCCTTTTTCAACTTTTCCTTTCTTCTTACCCCCCCCCCCCACCGCATTATCGCCCTGCCCCGTTTGCGTTTTTATGAGTATCTGCGCATGCTCGTTTGACACACCCCTTTCTTGGGGTTACGTTTTTTCAGACAATAAACCAGTTGGTAGTTTGCGCTCGTTGCCTTATGTCCTGTACTTTTTTCGTTTGTGCTGTTTGTGTTCACTAAGCGCACCTTGGAAGATGAATTAACAACATGCCAACGCACTCAATGACGATGCGACCAAATGCATGTTGCTGTTGCAGACTATTGCCTTGAGTAAGTCAGACCAGCTTTTGTGTTCTGAATACTTGCTTATTAGGCAACTTTAATTACCTAACTCTTGAAGCAACAAAGCCGGGCAAAAAATTCTAATTAGAAAGTTGTAGATCGGCTTGCAAGAGGTCTGATTACAAAGTTTCTTACTATCTACCTAGTAAGCACTAGTGTTTTCCGGCTTGCTACAGATGCCCACGAAATACAAAAAAGAAATACCGCGTGACATCTCTGCTTGCGCGCCAGTGCGCTATTATTCTAGCGCTCCCTAACGTTCTGAATGCAAACGACCTTAGCATTTGCCAGGTCGTGCGGCCTCGACAGGGCAGCGGCGATAGTCGTGGCTGTGCGACGAACACGTTTCGCTTATGGCAACACAAGCAATAACTGCTCCCTCTGCTTATCGCTGTCATGAACCGGCGCGAGGGACGCCTATCGTTTGTACACGGAACGGTAGGGAACGCTACAATCATGGCGCGCTTAGGCGCCCAAGCGGGCATCTCACGTGGTATTTTTTTTGTATTCTGAGGGTATCTGTAGCAAGCAGAAAAACAATAACACTTAATGGATACAAAGTTAGGAACTTTCTGATCAGACGTTTTGAAAAGCGATGTACGACTTTCTCATTGAAATTTTTTTTGCCCAGCTTCGTTGCTTCAAAAGTTAGCTAATTAAAATGGCCTAATTAGGCAATTTATGAGAACACAAAAGAAATAGTCTGACGTACTCCAGGCAACAGTCAGCAACATGCATTTAGTCGCGTCCTCATTGAATGCGTCAGCATATTTTTAAACTCTGGCTAAATATAGCTGGGGCAGCCTTTATGTGTGATATAAGCATTCACCGACGAAAGATCTAGCACCGCTGGGCACAGACCGCGACGGAATGCTTTAAAAACTTTGCGATTATTTCGCACTGTTCAGTTAGGATTACACGCAAGGTTCTACCGATAACGCTGAAAGGTTTGATTTGGCATATATAAGAGCCGATGTGTTTCACAGACGATCAGTCTTATCTACGACCGATTTCGCTCGCCGCTATAACTGTACGGCGATAAATGCTCGTACAACGTACCTGGAGTTTTGCGTTTCCTGGACACAAGTTCGCCCACTAAAGAGCTCCGTATTTACGAGCGCCACGGCCGCCACCTTCGCCATCGCAACCATGCGACATTACGATGGCGCACATTTGAAATGAATAATTTATAGAGGGCCCATAGAAGCGCTCAACAAGGCACTTATGTCGTCGGCCAATGATCGCAATATTGGAAAAGTTCTTTCTGATATTAACACGTGATTTAAACGTGACGGCGATTAGGAGATGCGTATATCACGACTTTTATATTGTCGCTGCCTAAATATAAAAGAAAACTTTACCGGTGTCTTGCCGAAGAACCTGCAACAATGAATCGATAATAATGGGCATGGGCCGAGCACGCCTTCAGTAGACCATCGACCAAGGCCACCTGAGCATCTCGAGCTACCTGTTGCAGGTGTTCAGGCCGATACGGGCCCGCTGTTAGCAATCACAGATGTCGACTTCTCCTGTTGCGCTATTGTCGGAACAGCGTGGTGTAGAACAGCGCACTGCTCCGGAACAATTCCGGCTTACCGTCTGCTTGATGTTTCACACCATATTCAAAGCTTCGTCTTCTATATCTTGCGTGTTTAACGGCGTGTGCCCGATGCCATAAACGTCTCTGCTCCGCTAGCTGACACTTCTCTTCTGAAATGACTCGGGCCCGCATGTCCTGTTCCCGACAAGCTGTTGACACGCGACACATACGCTCTGTAACCGAAAGCCTACACCAGGATGTTGGTTGTGTGTCTTCTTGCTTGTGGAAATGCACAGCAAGGGGCTCCAGCGCAACTCGGGCACCGTTTCATTTCGCGCGGACCGAACCCGGGCCTTGCAGCCGGTGCGGCGTTACTGTAAACTCGCGTGCAAAGTTCGTGTTATAAAGCGTTACAAGCAAAATATGTCGTCAACTGCAAGCTCAAGATGCGCGGTGTATTTAGTGTTTCGATAAGATAGTGTGAACTTCGTATTTTAACACCAGAGCTGTTGGAGCTTTTTGTCGCGCCGGGTTGTGCGAACAGAAATGAACCGGCACGCGCTCGCTTTGTGCTCTTCTGCTTCGCTCCCACTACTCGTGCACCAATATGTCCAGCCGTGAAATGCAAGAACTACAATGTACGAGTGTGTTACGGAACTAAGAATCGCGTAACACCTCCGCAGAATGACGAATATTGGCCTAGTGGGTGCTTCCCAACTTCACAAAAATTATGATTCGTGGCGTAGTGGGTACGTTGCTAGCGCACTTGTCCCAAGAGAATTTAAACGGGCTCTAGAAATGCCGCTCTTCCAGCATTCGCTGTGAATGCGCTGCGCTTTCCGCGCGGGCCTGGTTCATCACACGCTGAACCCATGCTTTCTTAAGCATGTAACAACTAGTAACCTGATTTAAATTACGTAACATTACGTAATAACTAGTCACGTGATTAAAATCACGTAAGATATACAGGCTTCATGTCGGGGAAGAACCACATGAACGTATGTAACGTAGTGTGGTTGAAGAGTAAAATGACAACCAGGAGTCTCACAAGGCGAATTCTGTAACGAGGCCTCACGCAATGCGACTTGCGCAACGAGTGGGTTGTTGAATGCTTCCAAGCCATTACAAAGGGCTCTGCCATAATTCTTCCTCGACATCAGCCACAGCATCAACAAAGTGCACATAATGCCTTACAGGTGTTTAGCGGGTACCACGGTTCTCCGTGATACCACCATTCCGCTAAATATTCCGCCATCCGCTAAATACAATTTTCCGCCGCTATAGCTGTCAAAATTCCGCCAGATCTAGCGGAATATCCACTGAGGTGGCAACACTGTCTACACACGTCAACGGTTCGTCGCACAATGAACACATGCTTTCTTAAGCATGTAACAACAAGTAACATGACTTAAATTACGTAGCATTACGTAATAACTAGTCACGTGATTAAAATCACGTAAGATTACATAACTAGTCACGTGACTCAAATCGCGAAACATCACGTAACAGCTAGTCAAGTGGCTAAAAATCTCTTGAGATGGAGGCGAAAATGCTTGAGGCTTAGGTGCACGTTCAAAAACTGCAGGTGATCGAAATTTCCGCAGCCCTTCACTACGGCGTCTCTGATAATCATACCGTGGTTTTGGGACATTAAACCCTAAGAATTATTATTCTAAAAACCACGTGACGTCACATAACACTTACTCACGTGACTAAAATCACGTTACAAGTGGTCAGGTGAGGTTTTCCCACCAACAACCACGTAACAGCTAGTAACGTGAGTAAAATCGCATCACGTAACTGCTATCCACGTGACACGTGCGTACTGCGGGGAACAGACCGTAACCGGAGAAGTATAGCCAAGCCCAACTCTGCTCAGTACTACGAGCAAAAACTTGGCATGTCTAGCAAAAACTTGGCACCATTAGCAAAAACGTAAAACAAGCAAGATCCAACACTACCTCCGCTGTTCGTTCCACCCTCGCGCGACTAGTGCAAGCTGTGCTTTCTTTTTACTACTATGACAAATTTGTAAACAGTGCGTCTTTGTTACACACAACAATATGCAATACGGTGTTTCCACAAGCGTCTCTTTATTGCTTCTGGGTCTTTGTCGTGAGCTTTTATTACTGTATTCAAGAAAACCGCTAAAATAGAAACTTATTCAAATACAGCAAGAAGGGGCAATAATGCGCTAGTGATACCTCACAAATTTAAGCTATAATTCTAGTGAACAACTAAAGGCTAGCTCCCGAAGCTCACAGTCACCGATGAAAAGTCCCTAAAAGCATAATGCGACCTTTTTGTCAAAGAAGGCAATACTGTGCCTTATTAGCCGTCACTCTCACCGCTATATAATGTAACTGATGTGCATTGTCTGATGGTCAAGCACCGACACTCTCAGCAGCCTAAGGGAACGTTTCCAACACTCCCCGCGATTTTGCATTGCCCGGATTCGACACGAATAGCTCGCTCGAGGATTCGTATTTCGAGGTACCAGCTGGTAGTCTGAACTTCGACACATGGAAGACAGCAATCAAGAAAACTTCCTGTAGTGTAACGTCCAACTTAGTATCACTGTCACGCAGCTCACGTGGTCGCTCCGCCTTTAATTGCTGCTCTCGTTAATCGGGTTCTTCTAGGCTCTTGTATTCCGCTTTCACACGTTCTGATGCAGGTACTGTATTTGTTCCTCCTGCTTCTGCTTCTGACACAGCTTGCTGTTCCGTCAGTGAAGGCAGAGGTACAAGTACCTCATTTTCTTCGTTTGGCATTGTCTCTCCCTCACTGCTTGCCGTTCCCCCCTCTTTACATTCACTTCTTCTGGCTTCGTACTTCATTTGGATTACTTCTTCTGGCTTCATTTTCTCCTCTTTATTGTCCCCTAGAACATTTACCTTCGTTTTCCCCTGCTTCATGCGAGCTTTAACGTCTTCTTCCGTCACTTGTTTTCCTTTAGCGTCCAATATAACCACCTCTACTTTTATTAACCCATTGTAAGAGCGTACTGGAGCTTCTGCCTTCTTTAGCTCCTCTTTAGCGTCCACTAATGCTACTGCCTTCATTTTGTCCTCTTCGATGTCCATTTGAACATCCTCTGCTGTCAATTTCTCCTCTTCTGTGTCGACCGGAACTTCATGCTTCATTTCGCCTTCTTTAGCGTCGACTGCCACTTCATCTGCCTTCATTTTATCCTCTTTTATGTCGACTGGAACCTCTTCCGCCTTTACGTCATCGTCTTTAGCGTCCACTCGAACCACTTCTGTCTTCATTATCTCCTTCTTGTGGTCTGTTGGAGCCTGTGCCTTCATACTGTCCTCTTTAGCGTCGATTGGAACTTCCGCGTTAACTTCCTCGCTTTTAGTGTCGACTATCACTTCTGCCTTCATTTTCTCATCTTTAATGTTCACTCCAGCCTCCTCTGCCTTCGTCTTATCATCTTTAGTCTCGACAGTAACTTCTTCTACCTTCAGTTCTTCCTCTGTCATGTCCACTGAGACTTCTGCCTTCAGTTGAACACATGTCTTATCCTGCGCATTAATATGCACATACTCAATTGGCCTTGGCAGTTGGAGTTGCTGGGCGCACCTGTATAAATTTCCTTGTAGCTCGTCCATTTTCGGGAACTCCGAGGCGCAGAGTGTGCACAAGCACCAATCCAGAGCGATATTTGGGAAGCAGCTGTTGACGTGGAGGCGGATATCGTAGTTGTCAGTGCGTACGCGCCGTAGCGAAGGAAGACACGCTAAAGTTAAATCGAGATCCGAGGGGAGCTCTTCCACGTCATCCAGGCTACAAGCGCCAAACCAGTCTGTGTTAGTGCGAAGTGTCAGTCTCTCCACATGTTCAAGTATAGGGCGCTCCCCGCATGATGCGGGAGGACCTACAATAAACGCTGCCGTAAGTTCGTCCTTATCAATCTCCAGTTCTCGAAGGCCCGGACAGGACTTCAGAAGCTTGAAGAACGATTCTTCCTTCATTGCACTACCGAGGCGAAGATGTTCCAAGTTGGAGAAATCTGCGGCAGTGTCTCCTTCGTCTTCGACGCCACACGCGCGTATTCCAAGGAACTTCAGCTGGGGGCACAGTTTCGCAATCACCGAAAGTCTCACGTCGCAGAAGTGCGTCAGAGACAAGTGCACAAGCCGAAGCACCGATAGCACTTCGGTCACATGAGGCTCGAATGGGCTTTTATCTTTCGGCATGGCAGAGAATAGCGAGAGATGCGTGAGTTTGGTGTAGCTGGCAACTTTTCCGATTGCGCTTTCGCATGCTGCAGTGAGCTGCAATGAAAAAAAGAGGGCATATGGTGGTTTGCAAAGCAACCAGTTTCGTATGAAGTACAGATACTGGAACATCGAGGAACTAAACTTCAATTTTGGTAGCCCAGTGCAACTGTTGTTTTGGGGATAAGTTTAGGTTGAGGAGCGTCCCGCAGTCAGTACTCTATTAGTGCGAAATTTAATGGGTATTTTATTATAGCATGCAGGCATTTAACTTGTAAATGTTGACCTGCCTACAGGTTCGTAGTCAACTGCCCTGCATATTTGTGTCTTCCCGCAAAAAACTGAGTATTCTGCCATTCAAAAACGTACGTGTTTACTTTTTATCTTTTTGAGGATGCCGCTTGACTGTTCACAAGATAAGCATACTTATTTGGTGAGAGAAGGAACAGTGGAAACGTGTTGGTACATTAGCTTACTTAAGGGGGGACGCGGGGCTAAAAAAACAATTGTCGGAAAAAGATATGTATTTTCAAATTTGAGTTCTTTTGGATTGTCGGTTCATTAAAGAACATGCTCACGAAGTTTGATTGTTACGTGTGCAGCAGAAAAACATAAAAGGACTTCTTTTCACGAGACGGTGACGCGCATTTGCTCTCTAAAGCGTTTCTGAAACACCCTCGTTAAGATGCGGCCGCAACACCGCAAGAAGCGGAAGACGAAGTTAAAGGAGCACTGACACAAAATTTCGAAGGCGAGATAATGAGTTAAATAGATGTATGCGGAGCCGTACACAACGTCTACGAAATATCAAGGGCCAATATAGCCTAGAACATATTTAAAATCAATTTTAAAGTGCATGCCGCGCGACTGAGCGAGATGCCAGCGCTTCGTGACGCCGACATCCACGCGGGGGGTGTGTAAACAAACCTACGTCACGAGTTTGTGTTGGCTGGTGACTGCTTGTGCCCTTGCGCTTGTGCCGTGCTGCCTGCCATTTCTTCCTCCATGCCTGCGGCTTGGCGTGTTCTAGTTGTGTTCTCTTCCGCTGTTCGCTCGTCGTGCCCGTTGGCAGATGTTATGGCCCGCTCACGCTAGCGGCAAGCCTGCCGCAACGGCGCGGTGCCGCAGAACGTCGGCCGTCGCCGCACGCGCGAGAGCTGTCCAACGTGCACGGCAAGCTTCGCCGGCGAGGCATTCGCGCCTCCGAAAAACGTGGCAGCACTGCCAAAAGCGGTTGTCGTCCACTTCGAATCTATCAAGTGGCCACCGTGCGCTCTGTAACGTGTAAGTTCCGAACTGATACTTCCATTTGCTTTAGATTCATGTCCTTAAGCTTCGACAGCAATGTATTCGTCCCGATTCGGCGCCGTTTTTGAGAGCCATAGTCAAATAATCGATGCTGTAAGCTTAGCGAGTCGAGATGGGCGCTTCCGAATGCTCGGAGGACATAGATTACGCGTTAGTTAGTTGTTTCTAATCCTCCATAGCTGGCGCCACTTCACCTGGTTCGGCGCCCACCGCACTCACGCTCGCGCGTCGCCTACGTCACAATTTTGCGTGTTCACGTGGCCAGCTGTGGCTACCCGTCCTCCGGAAGTAGTGCTGCCCAGCTCGGTGCTTTGAAACCGAAACTGCGACTGGGCGCTCTAAAAACCTCTCTAAATAAATAACCGTCGCGCACTCGCGCAAACGAGGTTCGCAGCCGTGATAAGTGGATCATAAGCTATCTATTGCAACAAAAAAGACAAGGTGCAAAATTTTTGTGTCAGTGCTCCTTTAATGCCCGCGTTAGAACGTTTTTTTTTCTTCGCGTCTTTTAGTCACCGAAAACCTGTTCATGGCACGTTCATGTAGCCTCTGTTATGTGTTTGGCGGTAGCTCAGTGGGCTAAACTCCCGCCAGACATCGCCGCGGACCGAGAGGTCATGGGTTTGATTCCTGTCAACAGAACGTTTTTTCTTATAGCTTTTTTTTCTTTGCCATTTGATGGCATTTATTTTGCTGACCTATTTCCGTGACGGAAATACGTCAGCAAAAAAAAAAAATACTCCGTGTATGCGTTAAAGCGCAATATATGTATATCGTGTGCTGTACGTGCTGCAGTAGCCTTTCTGTCGCGTTCACCTTGGTGAAAAGAGTGTACGGGTTGCTGCGATTTAGGTTGCTCTTTGTAGCACTTTCCTCGGTGTTGATAAAGTTGAGATCCGAAGCACCATCACGAATCCTGCTCCTGGCAATACATGTAGGGTGTTTGAGGAGCAGGATCTTTGGACCAAGATCTTCCAGGAGCACTAGATTTAAGGCAAGTAAAATGGTTCTTATGGTAGTGTCTTCCTTTTGCACCACTCAGTACGCCATCCATTCTGTTTTCCAAAGCAAATCAGTCCGTGCCGCTGTGAAACCAGTATGGATACATGGTCGTAGATTCTGGTGAAGTCTACTCTTAGTTCACAAGGCAGACTGTACACGTTTACTAGTACACATTTGGGCATCCGCTTTTTACCAGCCACACGGTGACCACATCACGGTATTTTTCATCCACCCGTATTAAAATTGCGGTTTTAATTTGGTCCTTCGTAGGCCCTAAGCACTAACACTAGGGCATTAGCACAATTATGTTATTGTATTAAGAGCCTATGTTATGAATACATAAAGAAACAACGGGGAACTGCATTATTTCAATATTCTTTAAATCAACTCAGTCCAAGGAAGGCTTCACTAACCTCAAGGTGATCTGCTTCGGGAAAGTGCTGGTGCGCTTTTTCTACAGCGTCGGCGCTCCTTGCTGTAAATTGGATGGGTATTCCAGTGTAGTGGATACATGTGCGACCTAGAAACAGTGCTTTGCGTCGAATGGGCACCGGCGGGCGTTTGGGAGCAATGTTTATCACCTTCTTTGCAGATAATGCAGCGTCCATATCTGACGACATGACCGAAGCCAGCTGTAAACAACAACGGCAGCATTACATTCGCGAAGAAAAAGAACAGTCACTTTTGAAGCAGAGGTATGTATACCTGCGAAAGCACTGCGTTTCCGATAAACTGTAAGAAATAGCGTGTTTTCTTTGTACTTGTCAAAACCGCTGTACGATTAGAGACACGCCGTAGCTGTCGACTCCATAATTTTAATTTGGGCTATTCAGGGTTGTCTTGCGCTCTCCTCTATTTAAGCACGTGGATATTTTTTTGTTTTCATTTCGTCCCCATGGAAATGGGCCACTGTGTGAGCTCAACGCATCCTGAACTAAGGGCGCCCTTTCTAGCTACCCTGTAAATAAACATGTCTGTTTTCTCTCCACAAACGAACCAGCCCACTATCGGAACTTCCGGTCGTCATCAAAAGC
Source organism: Rhipicephalus sanguineus (assembly GCF_013339695.2). Lineage (NCBI taxonomy): Eukaryota > Metazoa > Arthropoda > Arachnida > Ixodida > Ixodidae > Rhipicephalus > Rhipicephalus sanguineus. The sequence continues at coordinate 87,003,273 of NC_051186.1, forward strand.
GGGATAGGCACGCGACCTAGGCGAAAACTTCGTGTACATACGACGTCCTTGGTTGAGTGGCACTGCAATGCCGGCTCTGGTTCTGGCAATAGTAATCAGCCTTTTTCGTCAAACCCCGGCGCATGCGCTCTCCCCTAGCGGAAAAGTCGCGAAACGCCTCCTCATCTCGGAGGCTTTGCTTCTGGCAATACCAGTTCTCCCGGCCCCTACCAAACCCCTACCAAAACGGCAGAGGGCAGCACAGGAAAATGAGAGAGGCGCATTGTACCAAAGTGGTGGAAGTGCAAAAATGTAGGAGACTGCCCCTCTCCCCCGTGATACGGGTGAGTCGCTGACACTGACAAAATACGGATACTCACGCAATACCAGACAGAACAATTATCTTTCATCGAAACTTTGCCGTTGGTATGACGTCATACGTCATGTGTCTGCTCAGGTCACGTGACTGTTCCCATGCGAAGGCGACCGGACTTTCCGCTAGCACGCTCTATAGGATATGGAAACAAGCTTCTGCGAACGCTGCAAGGTTTGGGTACGGGCTAGCTGGTGTTCCATCCTAAGTATGCGTACAAGGCATACAGAGACGAGAGGACAGAACGAAGGACCAAGAGGAGCGCTTTCTCCTTCGTCTTGGCCGTTTTCTTTTTTTTTTCTTTTGCCTTCTTGCCTATGTCTGCGCTGTACGCAACTTTACAAGGGCTACATCCTGTTCCTCATACGATTTCGTAGTCCAGGGACTGTACCATTAAACAAACTTCTTCCTCGTTGCAGTGCATTGCAGTGCGTACGCTTCGACATTTTCGTAGCGAACAACATTTCGCGTATTTCCGCATATCACTAGAAACACCTGACCTAAAATACCATGAGTCCTCCACAACATATCAGCCGACATACGGCAGTAGCCTGACGTTTCCTCACGTGTTTCTTTTAATGGTGATGGCCTTAAAAGCCATCGCATTACTTTATATGTCTTCTGATTCCGTCAGGATCTTCCTGATAACAATTCAAAACCTACCTTCATACCTTGCCGAGCAATTTTGATTGCCTACTAGCGCCTAACGCACCGAAAACTACTGTCAATTGACCCAATAGCAGGCATCACCGATCCCTTCACTTTCGTGTAGCGCACCGTGTTGCTTACAATATGTCATTTACGAACAATGACATTTCGAGGCCACTTCGATGGCACTACTCCCGCGGTACTTCATACGCTGCTCCAATGAGTGCGAAATATGGTCTTTTTTTAACGTTTCGGTTGTACACAGGCGACACACAGTTCTACTGTTTCTACCTCGTCGAGTGTATTCTCGCGTGTTGGATTAGCAATGTAGCATGTGGAAGATATTCAACGGCTAGAAATTCACAATATTATTCTGGCCGCTGAAAATGTCGCACACACCTTCCTTCCGGCTTTCGTTCTTTTCTGCCACGCAGAATTATGTCTAAATCCACTTAGATATAGCCATGCTCTACAGTCCAATACAGGCGTTGCCACAGTGGCTTGTAGGGCCGAGGTTTTATTCTTTCTTTTTTCATACCTCACAATAAAGAAAAAGTGGCTTGTAATCGCTCCCACTACCTGATCGGTCCCTTCTGAAGTCCTACTCCTAAATAAGTAAAATTCTTCGATGGCTCCCTTTTTTCCCGCGGCCCGTACAGGCCTAATAGCGAGGAACACTACGGTCAGCGGCCTCGATGCACTTGACCACAAAGAATGATGTGCATATGTACTATCCGAGTTTCGGAATAATCTAGCTGAAACAAAGTGTCTTGAAATAACTAACCAAAAAATGTTAACGCTAGGTGTACTGCCCTTCGGGCAACGAGAACATGGCGGAGGAACCCAATGAAGGTAATTAGTACTTCCTAGGTTTTGTGCACGATTGCTCAGGTTGATCTTGCGAATGCCTGGCTTTTTGAATCAGTCGACCGCATCACATCGCCTAAGCTATACCGTCATATGATTGTCATCGAAAGCGAATTCGGCCTGACTTACATTACCTTGGGGCACTTGTTAAACAAGCTTTGTAGCGTATGCGTGCTCAAGGACAAGTGTTCCAATCCCAGAGCCGGCATAGTTCCCAAGAGCTGCTCCACGCGAGACCTGGTCAACACGTTGGTGGTCACTCCGGTCTCGGCATGCAAGCGCAGATTGTGATGTAGGACGATCGTGGGTACGGTAGGAAACCAGGTCACGAGATTGAAGATCATGTTCCTGTGTGTAAAAGAATAAGAATAGCTTCCCGCTTAAGCACCTTGCCTCATTCAAAGCCTCAAGGGCTCAAGGGGAAACCGCAAATTCAAAATTACAAAGCCTCAAGGGGAAGAGCACATGGCGCCATTCTTTGTTCCCTTCAAAATAGCCTTCTTTCTCCTAACCATGGGACGCGAAGTACCATGATAGACGACAAACCACGCAAACGAGTCCCAGTTAACGACTCGTGATCCAAGTATTACAAAGCGGTCTACCAACTGTGGCCTCCCAATAATGTGTTATGGGGAAAGCCTATCCGCCTATCACTTTTAAACTAGAGCGCTTTACGGGCCCGGGCTGTCGATTACTGTCATCAGTCATGTCATGTCATCGGTCATCTGCTGTCATCTCATGCTGCCGCTTGGCGTCACACAGGCAATGCCATGTATAAGCATGGCCGTGTAGATTAGAGACATGAATAATATAGCATAGCAAAGGGCCGAAAGAAGGAAATGATCGTGAGGAGGGGAAAGGGTAAAGCGTGGCATAGTCATGTATGATTTTACGCAGGTAAAAAGCATAGTCATGATTAATATATATAGCAAAGGGGTGGGAAAGGGAAGTAAGGGTGAGTAGAAGTGACGTGAGAGTGAGCAGGATGGAAAGGAGGAGGGAAGAAGGTAAAGCACAGCATAGCCGCTCACGGCTGAGTACAGCAAGCAGGCGAGAAATGGAAGTGATGGAGAGGAGAAATGTGAGCGTGAGGAGGAGGGAAAGGTGGAGGGCAGGGTAAAGTACAGCATAGCGGTGTACAGCAAAGCATAGCAAGGGATTGGAAAAGTGAGGTGAGGGTGAGAAGAGATGTGACGGTGAGGAGGAGGCTTTACCCAACGCCAGTGTCGCCGAAGGGCACGCGAATCGATGCTTCGCTCTTCCTACAGCTTTCATGTTGAGCGCAATAGCGTACATTTCTCAGGCTCTTCACCTTTGAATTAAAACCAAGGGGAAGCTTTCGAGCCACTAATTGTTTGTGCTGTCAGTTAGAGATTGGTCTCTGGGCAACAGGAGCCTCTGACTACGAGCATCGCTGTAATCTCTCCAGATAGCGGGTACACTGACCAGCCTATTGGAACGTTCGTTTGCAGGTCGTGTATGCGGAAGTGGCTCGACCCAGGCACGAACTTCCATGGCATACGGTCCACAAATAATTCCAAGTTGTTCAACAAACAGGCGATAATTACATTTGAATTGTAAAAATTCAAATAGTTACGTATTGAATGACAGAAGAGAGGCGGTCGGTTCAGATCGGACAACTCAAGTCCTTGCTGCGAAGACCCCATTCCAGCTCAGAGTCTTCGAAATGTTGCGGACTCATCAAATTCGACCTAATTCACCGGCGAAACCGAAATCGAAGTGCCGATGAGCGCAAAGTGTCATGCCCTAGCAGATCTATAGAATGATGTCATTGTTTTCGAAAACGATTTCAATGACTTTACTTCGGCATTCGTTAGCCTATGTGCACCATGCGTGCCAGAATGACAAGCGCATCCTGCATTCTCAGAAAGCTAAGAGGTCGATCGTTGGTTTTAGGACGTGCACTCATTATGGACGTCTTGGAAGAGGATGGCAGTCGCGCTATTCGGTGAGTCGGTTTCCTTTTCGTCGCCAAAATATATTGCGTTCAATCACTCCGCAAAGGCTTACCAGCGGCCGCTTTCCATAAATCTCGAAACGGCAATGGACCCCTTTAAACAAGGGATTCGAATCCATCATTTGAACCGACCGCCCATATCCTCTTCTAAGCTATTTAATTGACCTAATTTCAATGATAACTGTCGGAATTCATGCTTACAGCTATGTTACGATGACTGCCGCTCATAGCTCGGCAAAAAATGCCGAGCTCACTCAGACTCACTCACCAAACATATCTTGCTCTTAGGGCTCACTTGGACTCAGACTCTCCAAACTTTTCCTCATCTGGACTCACTCGTACTCAGGCTCACTAATTTTTTTTCAGCCGGACTCACTCGAACTGAGACACTCCAAAATATAATTCACTCGGACTCACTCAGACTCAGACTCACGGCCCAATCTGAGTCTGAGTGAGTCGACTCATGAGTTCTTTAGCCTATAAATACAGTGAAACCTCGGTGATACGATCACAGTTCGAATTTCGGGGTGATACGAATTTTTCGTTGGTCCCGGCCAAGGCCCATTAGCCTGCAATGCAATGGAGTACGGTTGTTGCGAATCAATTTTCACCCAGTGACGTTTGATACGAACGTACGCTACCGCACAGGTACGAAGAGGTGCTGCCCGTGCTGTTCCGGAAGACGCGCTGAGCACGTGCGAGCGCGGGAACGCAAGCGTGGGCATGCATGCCGCACCGCCAAATTGTCAGAATTACGGTGTCAGAAAAACACATTTCGTACGGTCAGAATAAAACTTCAGAGACGCGTCACGGCCTCCAAGTTTGTGTGCGCGAATCTTGGAAGCTCTTAAGTGCCTCCATGTGCCTTCGCATTTAGATTACAGAGGATATTAGCGCCATGTTTCTTTTTCTAACGCGTCGACGCGGGCTGCTGTCGTTGTACTGTGTTTACGCGTGCATGCCTCGTGCATCAGAAATCCTATGAAAGGTGGGCGAGGACCGAAAGAAGACCAGGACGGTCTTTGCGAAGGAGTCACATCTCACAACGTCAACATGAGCGACCGTTGAGGTCGCACTTGTGCGGGCATGGCTGTAAATATCCTAAAAAAATCCACAACGCACCTGGTTCATACAAATAAATACGCGCGTGCGGGCCATATAATTATGAGTGCTGGTACAATTGCCGACATCTAAAAACTTAACTGACAATCATTCAGGGTTCTTGCCGACGTTGCTGCGGCCCTGAAAAACAATAAATGAAAATGTGCGCCAGCATTCTTTTGTCGCATGCTAATTTTCCATGCTTTCCGCTGATACGAATTTCGGATGATAGGAATATTTTTGGTGGTCCCATGAGATTCGTATCACCGAGGTTTCACTGTAGCTTTTTCTGCCATAGTGTCAATGCTCTTGAACACAAATATCTCGCATAATCGGTGCTCTGCTTAGCACCTTTTGATCTCGTACCTTCAAAGACGAGTTATCAGAGTCTGCAATTCAATAAGTGCCTTTTTATTGAAAGGGATGACTCACACGAGATATTTTTATGAATAACTTCCAGTGAAAGTGTATCCGGGGGGGGGGGGGTCAAAGCACCTCCGCCGCAACTCACGCCTCTGATCAATATATATAAAGCTGACGTATGAACGGTAGCGCGTTGAAGTATGTGAGTACTACATGAGTATAAACGTGAGCGATAGTAATGCTGAAGTCAAGTATATCCACAGGTCGGCAAAACAAAATGTGTAGGTCAATCAGACCCACTCATGCAATATATATTGCCCTAAGGGCGCACTCGGACTCAGACTCACCAAAGTTTTCCTCAACCGGACTCACTCAGACTCACCGTAATATTTCTCAACCGAACTCACTCGGACTAAGACTCACAAAACTTTACTCACCCGGACTCACTCAGACTCGCGTCTCAATACGAGTCTGAGTGAGTCTGAGTGAGCCGACTCATGAGTGAGCTTGCCGACCTATGGTGCCGATGCAGAAAATGTGATTATGAATCACGCGAGGAAATGCCGCTTGTCCCTTATTTTTGAGCGTTCTCGCTCACAATTCGTTAAACGCCCTGTGTGCACCATATATGAAACTAAGCGTAGGTAGAAAGAAAAATAACTTGGTAGCTATGGCAATCTCTCAGGTGCTTACGTGAAGCAAAGTTGGCAGCGTGACACTGAACTAGGTCGCGTAAATGATATGCTCAGCATGACACGCCTAAGTACACTCGCGAACGAGGCTCACTCGATTGCTATACCGGTCACAAGGCTCGAATGGTGAGATTCACTTGAGCGTAAAGCGCGGGTGAAAGTGATGCATGCTGCCGCTTCCCTATAAATTTGAAGTATCACGGGCCTCCAAACTCATTCAATCACGTTACATTTCAAAGAGCACGCAGCAAGACATCGTGCGTGAAACCGCTCGCTCACCCTTCGCCCTGGCGCACACATGACCATGTTGCCTCAAACATAGGTTGCGCTAGAATAGGCGAGTTTTAGGGCGCCATAAATTTGAGCTCGCCGTCACGTGTTAGCCTTCACACCCACAGCACAACACGCGATGTGCAGCTCATTACACTTGGTCTTTTTTAACCATAAAGGTAAAACTGATTCTCGAATTACTGGCATGAAACCACGAACTGTGCGCGTGCTTGAAAAGGGCAGATAAAGAAACGTTAAAAGTAGGTGGGACTCCAGGCGTGCATGGACCTCCAGGACTAATCAAGATGCACTTGTTTCTTTTTGTCTGCGGACCATTATGCCTCTATCCTCGGGGACAACTTTCTGTGGCAATGAAGGGAAAGGTACAGAGCCAGAATGCACGTATCCTACCGCTAATGAATGTAGTCCCACAATTGCGTCCGTATTTTCTGCGTGAGATGTATAAAACAGTCCTTCATTTTCTACATGTAGCTTTATGAGACGGAACGCAGCGCACACAAGCGAGATATTTGTATTTCTTTTACTTTATACGTGGTCACTTTACGTTTTTGCGTGCTTGAAAAACTTGCGCCTTTTACCCGTACCTTAGACGCTAAGCAGCGTCTGCGTCGAAACGCAACGCTAGCCATCACCTTCCACGGCGTTACGAGACGCGCGCCAAACCGGACTACTTGGCGTAGCAGTACATGTGCAGACGCTCCGCCCCCCGTAGCTTTCCCTTCATTGCCACAGAGAGTTGTCCCCGAGTATAGAATCCTCCCTCCCTATTTTTCCGTCCCCTCTCCGACCTTTTTGTGCAATGAATTGTGCTATTCTCTTCTGTTGGAGTCGATAATGTTGTACTTACGTAGGTACGAGTACCTCCGCAGTAACGACAGCGGAGTGTTTTTTTTATGTTTTTTTTTATGTGCGTAGCACTTTAGGGGCCCTGCTTATCGTCTACCGTATCATGTCATATGCTGACGCAGTGTTAATTGCAGGCCTAAAACGAGACTAAGAGTGCTCAAAACCAGTGCAACATAAACTAATATCGTCTAAAATATTATATACTACAGAAATAACGAAGAATTCATTTCAATGTTTCGCCAAAAATTGAGAAACACGCTTCTGAAAGATGCGGATGATACCCGCGCCGCACAAGAGAGGGCGCCACCGCCTCGGCAAGCGCGCGATCGCCGAGGCTACCAACGCAGTGGCAAGCGCCGAGGGAATCGCAGGGCTGCCCGTGCCATCTACTTCCTCGGGTTTTACGTTAGTGAAGCTGCATTACCCGCAGAATTTAGAACTACACCAAGACCTACAAGGGAACAACATTTCACTTTGTTCTTTTTATTATTTTGGCGGGACCGAGAAAGTAAAGAAATCGTGTCCAAGTAATAGCTTCCCGAAAGATGAGCTCGTTCTTAAGCCGGTAATCGTGGCTGTTAATTTTTCTGCCCCTTTCCCGCTTCTGAGGACTAGCTCTGGTAGCAGGACAAGTATATGGGGTGAGGCGAGAGAGGGGTACTAGAGCGCTCCTGCCGCAACTCACGCCTCCTCGCGGCTTTGTGTCATAAGGTGATTGCAAATTGCGGAATAATAAGGCGTAAAAGGGGTCTGCATCAGATTAGTAATCGTCGAATAAGGAACGCTGTGTAGTTCGAGCGTAATCCGTCAAACCGTACACCAAGACCTGCGACATTAGAGTAGCGTTTATGTCATGAGTTATGTCTATGTACCTTCTTTTGCTAAAGTACAACTTTACTGTTCAGTATGCCACACTTAATTGGTAACCTTTGTTCCACTCTTTTTGGAAGTGATTTCGACTTTCTTACAATTATCCTAAATTGAAAGGAGACTCGGCGTAGTTATCTTTCTTCCAGAGCTAAAATGCCAAAACGGCCATGGTCAGCGATACTGTGCGACTAGTTGCTCCCTTACCTGTTGTGCACAAGGACCAAGGTGCGCACGTTCTTCAGCACGTATTTGGCAGTTTCCAAAAATGCCTTGGAAGACGAGAACTCGCTGCATCCTGCGAAGAGAGCAGCTGAATATCGCAGATTGCCCAGCAATGCCCGGTAAGTGACGAACGCATGTTGATTCATGCTCAAGCGTCTTTCATCGCCGCTGAGCCCAATGTCCTCGGGTAGCATCTGCTTATTCGTGTACGCCTGCTCCAGTTTAAGGACGATAAGGTCTTCATTGTTGGCAAGTTCGTCAGGATCCCCAAGCTCTTCGATCGCTTCAAGTATGAGCTCTTGAAGGCCCATGGTCACGTCGGCGCCAGAGGAGCTTCGACTGTACTCGCCGGTGCCGACTCCGTGCTGCAATACAAAGGAAGCAGTGAAAGAACAGGTAAATAACATATTCAGCGCACTTACTCTAGGCCCTAACACAGAACATAAAGAGCTTTGTGGACGTTAGGGTGGACAAATGAGCGTGTTGGTTTTGCATGAGCCGAGGTAATAGGCGCGAAGACAACGACGTGTGTGTGTGTGTCTCTCTCTCATCCCTGTGTGTCGCATTGTTCGCGCCTTTTACCTCAGATCACTATGTGGACCGTGCAGTTTATTTATTTATTTATTTAGTTATTTATTTATTTATTTATTTATTTATTTATTTATTTATTTATTTATTTATTTATATGATTTACTGATACTGTCAACCCAAACAATTAGAAGCAGAAATGTAAAATTTCGCGTATTTTATTCAGTTGGCCGGGAAAGGCTATCAAAGAGCTCATGAATCAAGAGGCGTTCATACGACGTACACACTTCTAGCGGTCAAAAAATATGCCAATGATAATACTTGGCATTCTTATTACTTTTGGAAATATTGGACCCATACTACATTATGTGCAGTCGGCAGGAAGTAATCAGATATCGACAGCAAGAACTGCCCTGTTGCAAGCTAATTTCTTGAAAGAGCAGCTTTGTCCATTTGGGCGGTTGCTTATATAAGGTTCTTAGATTGACGTATTTCTCAGCGCCGCATATCAGGTAGAAATCTGAGCTGTCACAAACATATGCCATTTTTGTTGCACGATAACTCATCATGAATGCTGAAAAATGTTCAGATCAAGCAGCAGATAAGTGACATGCAAGTATACAAATTGTATTGTCTCTGATAATAATCAAACTATGCAATATCTCGCATCTGTGCTTGATTAATTGATAGTCGTGAGTCGTGACCATAGTGGCCAACTTATTAATAATTGTTGGGGTTTAACGTCCCAAAAACACCATATGATTATGAGAGATGCCGTAGTGGAGGGCTCCGGAAATTTTGACCCCTGGGGCTCTTTAACGTGCACCTAAATCTAGGTACACGGGCCTCTAGCATTTTCGCCTCCATAGAAAATGCGGCCGACGCGACCGGGATTTGATCCCACGACCTGCGCGTCAGCAGTCGAGCACCTTAGTCATAAGACCACCGTGGTGGGTATGTCGGCAAACTTACTCACGAGTCGACTGGCTCAGACTCAGATTGAGCCGTGGGTTCGAGAATAAGTGAGAGCACGTGAGTAATATTTTGGTGCGTTTGAGATCCTCACTGGATTGCGGCAACTTATAACGCGTATTTGAAGATACGCGATCAAAAGGCGCCACGCAGAACATCGCATATGTGAGATATTGGTGTCGAAGACCACTGGTACCATGGTCGCAAAGGCTCATTACACGCTAACACACTCACGAGTCGACTCACTCAAACTCAGACTGAGCCGTGAAACTGAGTCCGAGTGAGTCCGGCTGAGTAATATTTTGGTGAGATAGAGTCCGAGTGAGTCCTAACCGCAGAATATACTGCAAATTAGTTCTGCGGAATCCCGCAAGGCGGCGGAAGGGTTAAGAAAGAGAAAATAGACAACCACCCGTTTGTAGCACGAAGCCAGAAGGAAACCCATACGGATTCCTCAGAAATAAAGCCTCTTATTTGCCGAAAAATTCGTCCTCGTCCGGAGTTCGAACCCAGGACCAACGTCTTTCCGGGGCGGTCACTCTACCAATTGAGGTAACCAGGAAGCTTCTATGGTGACTTTTAGAAACACGCTAGCAGACGCTGCCTGCGTCGGCCTCGCGGGGCGAGAGAAGGGGGGGGGGGAGCCTAGACCACGCATCTGTAACGCAGTGAGCGCGGAGCGTCGGCGTCGCAAGGCGAGAGGGGGGGGGGGTAGCTAGAGCACGCATCTGCAACGCAGCGAGCGCCTCCGCGCAATCTAGGGATCTTTCTGAGAACTAGAGGTGGCTACCTAGTACTACTACTACTATTACTACTACTACTACTACTACTACTACTACTACTACTACTACTACTACTACTACTACTACTACTACTACTACTACATACTACAAAGGAGGGACTGACCCACACCCAAAGGAGCTTCGCCCTTCAAAAAACGCACCACGCCCGGGCTACAGGGAAATGCGACGCGCCTCGTGCATCCCCTCTAGCCTGGCTGTGATTTCCCACGTGGCAAGCGTAAGCGGGGAACGTGGTGTTACAACCAGGCGAGGCAAGCGAGCGTCGAAGAGATATTTTAGGGCCGAAGCACCTGAGGGTCTCAACTTGTCGGCGGTGCATCGTCGTCTGCTGCCGCCGCGTGCATCGTCGTGATCATTTGCTTGCTTGCATCGTCATGTGCTGTCCATTTGCTTGAGGGCAAGAGAGGGCGCCACCGCTTCAGCGCTCGCCGTCTGCCGAGAGGGAGCGAACGGCGCGCATTGACTATAAAAACGCTTTTTCTGTGATGGACGCTCAACCACCACTCGCGAAGAACGAGAACGCGCCCTCGCCCGCAAGAAGAAACGCCGACGAGTTTCTTGAAAAAAAAAATCACAGCATATCCACGGAGTGAATGATGATGAGTGGGCGAAGCTGCGGAGGTTCATCGGTAAACCGTGAATCTTCCGTGAATTCTGCCCAGTACATCATCACCGACGTGAGATCGGGCGCGTTTATACTAAAGGTTCGATGAGTTATGACGACTTGCAGCTCACTTTAATTTTACATGTACGCTGTGAATTTTCATTGTTTAGAAAACCATTGCTTTAGAAAACATCTGGCGTCTTTCGTTAAACAGCTGGCGTATTTTCGTTTTGCTTTAGAAACATCTGGCGTTCTTTCGTTTTTCTTTTACAAAACACCTGGCGTCTTTCGTTGGTTTATTTCATCAATCAACGGCGTTTTGAACAAAATTTTTATTGTTTAATCACGCACAGGAGAAATCTCACCAGGCACTACCTTGGAGGTAAAGAATGGATGCTAATGGGAATGAGAGACAGAAGAAGTCGGCTTTTAGCTAACGCTGCGAATTTTTTATTGTTCAACAACGCACAGGAAAAATCTCCCACCGGCACAACCTTGGAGGTCAAAGCGTAAGACTGGTTACGCACTACGACTACGACTACGAGGGACGAACGGGTGCCGCCTTAAGGAGCTTCGCCCCTAAAATTGTCCGCGTGTCTGCGTGCTTCGCTGCAAATTTCGTCGAAAAACGATAGTCTTTCGACGGCCGTTTCTGCGTCGTTTCAGCGCAGCCTAAGAAACACTAACATTTTCAGCGCAGCCTAAGAAATACTATGGTCTTTATAATTATGTATCTATATATTTCCTAGTAAAGGAAATATATACTTACAACATGAATACTTACGTATTCATGTTGCGCCTCGGGTATGCGTAATATTTTCTTTTTGATTGGCAATGTTCAAAAGTATGAACGCAGCTACCAGTTCAATATGACTGGGTGTTCAGCAAGTGCTTAAACTTTGGCGGGATGGCTGAATCGTGTGACGGACAGACAGACAGACAGACAGAAAGACAAAAATTTGTGCGTTCAAGTATCCCAAGAAACACTATCGTCTTTAAAACCGACTGCTCGCGCTGCACAACCGTTCACCGGCCACCCCGTATATAGGTACTGGATCTTGACCTGTAGTGTAGTGCCACTGGGAGATTTTTCCTGTGCGCAGTTGAACCATAAATATTCGTAGCGTGCACGTTAACTAAAAGCGGACTGCGGCTCTCTGTGTCCAATCTTCTGTCTCTCATTGCCCATTAACAGTGATTTTGCTGTGGGGAACACCGGCGGACACTGCATGCTTTGCCCCGCCACAGGTTTCACTTTAGTGAAGCTGAAACACCCTTCCCTACATGCTCCGCCCCTCCTCAAATTTTTTAATATGGATGGATGCTATGAGAGAGGCTTTAAATCCCCCGAATAAAATAAAAGTAACGCCATCTCCAGTTCACTGCTCCCACTGGTCAGTGACTGCGCTCCTATCCTCCTATCCTGCGCTTTCCCTCGACGCTTGGTGTTCCCATTGGCCGAACGCCATCACATGTCCCTCGCGCGCGTTTTCTCTTCCTTGTTTTTTTTGTTTGTTTCTCTATGGCTCGACCTTCATAGCGGCGCAAAAGAGAGCGAGCTGTGCACGTGTGCACCACGTTTCGCGCCTCTTTTTTTGCGAGCTTACGGCATCGTTTCAGTCGTTTTGTGTCTGCGATGCCCCTTTGGTGCGCTTTCGGGTGCAGTACTCGCGAAACTGACGGCAAGCGACATTTTGCGGATTGCGTCTCAGCAGAAATATGCAGTAAGAAGGAATACCTTGCTTCATAGAATCAGCGGGGCTGACATCAAACCCGACGCAGTGGTCTCGGCTCTGTGAGGCAAGCGAGCGTCTCTTCGCGCATCGCTCCCTTCGTTACCTTTTCGTCCTCCTAAGTGCAGCATATTCGATTTCCGTTTATTTGTAACACTCGTGTCCGAGTTCCGTGAAGTTGCCTTCAAACGCGTCCGCTTTCTGTCGACCATGGTGTAAGATATAATGTTGAGGACACTTATCGGCTTGCATGCAAGCGTGTTGGACGGCAACGCAGGCGTCCACCACATGTCGTTTTTTTTCGCTAGCGAAAAACACGGCATGCGTTTCCATTTTAGTTGCTGTCGTGCCGTAGCCGCCTTCGCTCGCAAAGAAATTCAGGTTTTTAACGAAGCGCCAGTTACTACGGGAACGCGTTTCTGTCTTCTTCGCGTTATCCCGCCGATTGGTATCTGCTGCCGACAGCGGTGCGACAAGGACCCACATCGCGCCCGGCATATTTCAGCGTCTCGCCGCCAATAACTAAGCCACCCAAGCGCAACAACATTTCCATGTCCTTTCGTTATGTTTCGGCAGCCAGCAATAACTTAACATGAAAAGAACTGGTTGAATTAGCAGCTGACGAGCGCAAGCAATTTACGGCAACAGCGTTTGATGCGGAGAGCGTCTGTTAACAATACGCGGCCTAGTGGGAGCCACTTTCGACACACAGAGAGCGGAGCCAATTTCGACACAAGAGAGAGCGAACGCCGGCGCAGGAGGAGGAGAGAGAGGAACACTGATTGTTGGCGGGCCAGTTCGTACATACTGAGCATGAAAGAGCGCGCTGACATGGGACAGAAAACGAAAAGGAGCACAAATATACAGCGCTAACAACGGAGTTTATTATCTCTAGACAAGCAATAAATAGGAATGCATATGTGACGTCACAGCACCAGCAATGTGAAACGCTCCCACTATCAGGTTTTTCACCGGTACACTTGCCCTCAGCCCTCCAGAAACAGATTTCTTTGTGTGGAAGGGCAACAGACAGAGAGCTGATACATTCTTGATTTTTTTTTATGAATCTCGAAGGCTTCCCGTAATTCTCGTCTCATCCTATCCGCATACCGGCCTATCACTGTGCACTCTTCGAATGAAGGTCGGCATGCGCAGTCTGCAACATACGCGGCAAGAGTGCTCCCAGTAGCACTTCGGACGTCGCACGCGTGTTCACGTATACGATCATTGTGTACGCGCGTGCACAAGACAACCGGATCTCGTACACCACGTCGCCCTTACACGTAACAAATGGCTTCGCGTGCGTCTTGGTGCATAGTTTTCGCGCAGTATCACTGCAATTCACCTGTCGGCATAGGCTACTTAGTTTGTTGGGGGCCGAAAAAAACAAGATCTACGCCCGATCGCCCTAGCATTTTCTTGAGCTTGTCGCTCACACCATGAATGTAGGAAATGACAGCTTTTTTTTGCTTTTCTCTCTTCGAGGCTCCTCTACAGGTGGCGCACTTCGAAACTTCTTCAAAAGCTTGTAACCTATAAGAGAAGCGAATCCGGATAACTGACCAGGCGCAGACGGCGTGTTTGGTCAGCAAGGCTCTCTTGGACGCGATGAAAGCAGGATCTGCTCAACGAGCTCTTAAGGTCAGATGTGGCCACTCCCCGCTCGACAAGCTTTGAATGCGCAGATTTGAACGGTATGAAACCTTTTTTGTGACCGAGGGGCATACCTCCTGCACAGATGCTCAGCGCTCAGATGTACACTCAGCTCTAAGAACTGAAGCTCGTTTCCTGAGGGAATATCTTTTGTTAGCACAAAGTCGCCCAAGTTTTCTGCAGACACTGGCGGCGTCTTGTCCATTTTTGCGCACCATGTAAATGATAAGGTAGTCGTCGACAAGTCGGAATACCTTTCCCACTGTGCTACATTTCAAAGAAGCATGCAGACTTCTGTCATATCGAGCGAGACCAAGGTCTCTCAGCTCGAGCGCAACATATGAACCGATGCAGACTCCCTTGTTTTGGATGTACACGCCCTCTTCCAACTTTATGAGTGTGGAGCGTAGGTAAAATGACGGCAACTTGATAAAGCCTCCAACGTTGACCTCCCAGTCATTCTGGAAACGAATAGCACCTATATTGTCAATAGCCTCTTCAGCGGCTTCACAAATGGAGGCATGTGACAGTGAATAATACAGATCTTTCAGATCTAGTGAAAAGGCGCTCACCGCTATTCGGTTGCTCATTTTCCAGGAATGCGGAAACATCCTGCGCATTCTAACACGGAAAGGGTGATCGACAGGCAGCAGGGCCAGCGACCGCTGCAAAAACAGCCCTACGCAAGCAGTTTCGCTTTGCTGCGCACCCAACGTGCGCAACAAAGCGAAGCGCCCCCACCTGTACAGGGCTCCACTGGCCTTTGCGGCTCGCTCAGCTTGGCATCCAAGGAGTACCAGTCTTTCTTGGCATCAAATTCCTATGCAAGCGACGTAAAAGCTGCGTACCCAGTCCTCAAACACTCAATCTCCGTAGTAAGTGCATGCGCGCACTAAGCTTGTGGCTAAGGACGTCAGCAGTAACAAAGAAAATAAACACTTACCTATGATAGACGCTAGAACGGCTTCTCTATGAAAACACGGAACGCGCTTCGAACGCGACACTATTCCTCTAACAAGCATTGATCCCTCTGCCAAGTAGTATGTGGTGGCACTCCTAGCTATTGAAAGTAGAGTGCACCAGTATATGGCAATGGATCCACTACGGGATCCGCGGCATTTCTAATGAAAATCCAGACGACGCCACCGTCCCCTTCCCCTGAATGCTTGGCAGTGGTTACCATGGCTACGGCCACAGACGCCGCAGGCAGCCTGGCAACGCGTCTCAAGTGTAGCCGAGTGGCGTCGTTTCTGCGTTCGTGCGAAGGCGAGCACCACCGTGGACGGGGTCCACGCAGGTCCACGGAGTGACGGCGTTGCACCGCCTTTCAGGACTAATTCAACTAAACGAAAACAACAAGTATGTTTCCCTTAAAGATAATAGCGGTAGTGTTAGCCTTAGTTTGTTTCATCGATATTAGTACCAACAAGGTTAAAAAACGCCAGGCCTGCGCGGAAAGCGCAGCACAGTCACAGCGAAAGCTGGAAGAGCGGCATTTCTAGAGCCCGTTATAAACTCTCTTGTGGCGAATAATACAAGTACATTAGCAACGTACCCACTACTCCAAAAATCATAATTTTTGGGAAGTTGGGAAGCACCCACCACGACATTATTCGTTATTCTGCGGAGAAGCGAGCTACCATCTGTAAGGCATTATGTGAATTTTGTTGATGCGACGATTGATGACGATGAAGAATCATGGCTTAGCCCTTTCTAATGGGTTGGAAGCTTTAAACGATCCACTAGTTACGTAATTCATATTGTGTGACACCCGGTCGTTATTTAACTGTCACACCACGCTTTATAACATATGTTAACCGGGGAAACGGAGAGCAAGAGAGAGAAAGAGAGAGGGGGGGGAATTAACTTGATTGAGAGCCTGAGAAAATCATGAGAGCCTTATGGGCTTCTTTGGCAACCCATAGAAGTGCACTTGCGAGGAACCCACTATGCTATAAATCATCATAATTTTTGTGAAGTAAGGAAACAGCCACTATGCAATCCTTCGTCATTCTGCGCAGAACCGTGGTACTCGCTAAACACTTGTAAGGCATTATGTGCACTTTGTTGATGCTGTGGCTGATGACGATGAAGAAGTATCGCAGAGGCTTTTGTAATGGGTTGGAAGCATTCAACAACCCACTCGTTGCGTGATTCGCAATGTGTGACGCCCGGTTACAGAATTCGCGTTTGTGTGACGCCTATTTGTTATTTTACTCTTCTACCACACTACATTACATCTGTTAATCTGGTTCCTTCCCGACATGAAGCCTGTATAGGGTCTTTTTGCAACGCAGTTTCAAGCAACGGCATGGCCCTGGGGTAGAACACTAAGCTCCCATGCAGAGGGCCCAGGTTCGAATCTCGTTCCATCCTGGAAATTTTTACTTATTTCCTTTTTTTTTCTTACTTCGTGCGATAGTGGTTACGGACACCGGCGGCGGAGGCGGAGAACTACGGCGCCAAAAACGGCCGTTGAAATCATCTCATAACAGCTTTCGCTGTAAAAAAATAATTCACTGTATCGTGATGCCAAATGTGGAACATTATAGTAGAGCAATACATATGCTGGGGGTTGGATTTGTGCAGGCTTGACTTCCATCTTATGGTCACGCAATCTTTTTGCATTAAGTTTTACGTACGAAAGAATGAAGCAAGTTTTAACGGGAAATAACTTCATACCACTTTGTTTTACAATCGGCAAACAAGCGTCGCGAATATCAAGAACGAAAGCCCTCCGAAGCATATACGAAGCCTGTACTTTCCATCATTTCCATGGTGATTGAAGCGCCGCTCAAGGAGCCCGCGTAGACACTAACGCCAGATTCCCCTCTAGGTATCAGGGGCGTAGCCAAGGGGGGGGGGGTTGGGGGGGTTCAAACCCTCCCCGAAATTTTTCAGTTTTGCTTGCGTATATATACACGCACACATACAAACGCACGCACGAACATACATAAAGTATGGCTGAACCCCCCCCCCCCCCCCCGAAAAAAATTTCTGGCTACGCCCCTGCTAGGTATTATAGTAAAAAACTCTACGTTCGATCCTAAAAATGAACGGGTCTGGCCTCTCCGGCACCCTATTTGAGCGGCCGAAAGCATCGAGCGCTCGGTGTCCCGGACAGAAAGCGTAAGGCCCCGATTCACTGACCACACCAACGCTTCAGGTGAAGGCGACTGAAGCATCACCGCAAGTTTTTTGGCCTTTCTTGCTTCCCCCTCTCCTCTTCCCAATCTATCAGCTGAACCCACTCCCCCAGTTTAGTACATTTATCTGTGCGTCTGAGCGTGATAGTCATCGATCCCACATGGTTTCATATTATACATATGAGGGCAATCTGGCGCTGCAATCGTTCCACCACGGTGGGAAAAGTTAGTATTGGCTTCGGATCGGGTCGCCTTAGGAAATTGCCAACAAGTTTTATGTGTAGTTTCAGTTTCGTTCCGCTTGCAGCAGCTGTATCTTGCTGCCTTCCATGCGGCGTTTTCTCCTTTGGGTGTTCTTCAGTGATGCTAAATGCGCTCAGACAAATTTGCGGGCGGCAAAACTAATGCGCCACGTAGGAGTGACGATTGAGAACACACCGCTTCGCTCCAATCACATCGACTGGGACAAATCACTGCGCTCCCGCGATAGGGACACCACCTAAGCCTGCGCAACCGGTCGTCGAACTGGTCCCTTATTTTGGGGCGCATTAAAGAGTTCACCACTACCACCCACCTATTAAAATATAAAATCAAATGAAGTATTTTAGCGAGGCCTTACGTGGCTAGGCAGAAGGAATATCTGGCTGTCCTATGTCTTCAAAAAACTATCATCACCATGACCACGTATATGCCACAGAAACTTGGCAAACCCCCTCTACTCACCATTGGCCCACTAAAAATGAAGAAGAGAACACAGAGGCGCCAAACGCCAAAGCACATTTTGGACAGACGTAACCAATAATTGCAAAAGACTTGAGTGGACCGCCGGGATTAAACCAGTGATACACACCGGGGCCGCACGTTTCAGTTTTGCTAGATAACCATCTGTACAAACTGCGCGGGCACTGTTTTTTTTTTTTACATTGCACAACATCGCTGCAGTCTTCACTGTCGTGGCGCGACTCCCGAGGCAAGAAATAGAATTGCTTTCAAGAAAATCGGAAAGTTTTATGGCCGCAGTATCATTCGCAACATGTACTCCGCAAGCGTTCACACGCTATTGTTTGATCAATGAGGCATCGCTTGCGGCCTTGTGCATCGGAACACGCGAAATCGCTGTTTATTTTTGTTTTTCCGCCTACAGGTGGCGCCACAACTAGCAGACCTTCGCGATTTCGGCCAAAGGCGTGTCCGTATTTCGATACACGGAGCATATGGGCTGTTCGACAACTGGTATGATTGAAGAACTCCGCAGGCCTATACCGCACCACGGAGTACAGCATAGTACAGGAACCGTGCAGTCGAGTTTTCCCGTGTGAATGCAGCGCCAGCACGCAAAACCTAGCGGATAGAAACAGCAGTAATGAGACGGGGTTGCTAAAATTGAACGAAGATGCGCGCGTCTCCCTCCCTGCATGAGTGTGCGGATGGTGGCCGGGCTACACGGGAGGCGCGTGCGCGCATCTGTTTTCTGCGTGCCCCTAACGGCAAATGTCGCTAAACTTGGGACGGACCAGTGCGAGCAACCCGGGCCTTTTTAGTGGGAAGCGGGCATTCTACCCCTGCACCACTTGGGCGGAGCCGCGCGCAACTCTTAAACGACGACACATTGCAGACTACCGGTCGCAGCGCCACAAGCGGATTGACCCTTATTCGGATTAATTTTTTGTACGTTCGTGCTCCGGCCGTTCTGAGCATTCCCCTGTCCCAGTACCCTCCAACGCGGTCACGTTGGCTGCAAAGCGTCGGCGAAGCCAGCTGGGCGCTCCGTCACGCTCTGCTGAATCGGCTTGACATCCGAGATAGCGGTGCGTTGCATGTAACGCTGCTCACGATCGTTCTGCACACGCGCAGTCTCGCCCAGGTGCCGCAGCAGAGAGCACGCTAAGTGTTCAATTCCTCTCAGAGGCTCAACACTTTTCACTCGATACAAGATCTTTATTTCCATAAATATATGATGGGTACTTTCGTGAGAAAAAACGCGCATGCTTGTGTTCACTGTTGTCAAGAAAAAGGTCTGCAAGGAAAATATCTGCAATAAGTTTTACATATGAATTAATCAAGCAAATTTTAATTTGAAACAACTTTATACCACTTTGTTTACCGATCCGTAAACAATCACAGCGAGTCTCAAGAATTAAATCCATCCAAAGCACATCCGCAGCCTGTACTTCACGTCATTCTCCTGGTGACAAGCGCCGCTCAAAGAGCCCGCACAGATACAAGCGCCAAACTGCCCTCTAGTTTATGTACTATGAAACTCTACCCTATGGAGAAACAAAGTTACTTAGAAAGAGAATTACATGAGGCAACCACCCTTGGCAAACGAACGGTCCGTGAAGCCAGCCGTGTCGGCCCTACGCGTGACCTTTAGCAGCGAAGCTGTTTAGCAAATCGTTCCTTGTGAGTCGAACGGGAAAGCTATCATCATCATAAACGGGAATGTGCCACGGAAATTGGGTAAATCCCACTACTCACCACTGGTTCACTAAAAATGAAGAAGGAATCAGTTAGCCCAACAAATGGCTCCGAAGCGACGGCGGCGCACCGAAGACCCCGAGTACGTACAACGAGAGAATACTACGAAAACGGAAAGGCAACGGCGGTGGCGAGAAGACCTTGAAACCCTACGCCAACGACTACGTGCCCGAAGATCTATGACAGGTGCGAACGCTTGGTTTCAGCGCGAGTTTCTGTCTCTGGAGTTTGGACCTCTTATCGTATCGTGTCTGTGACTGTTTGTGGTTTGCCTCGCACCTTTCTGCACTGAGAATCAACGTAGAAACGACCTAGCATCACCTAGCTAAAGCCTAGCAACGACCTAGAGGTAACCTAGAAGCAACCAAATTAATCTGCAGAATCGTCCAGTTTCGCTTTGTGAAGCCTTGCGCGGCTGAGTGAAAGCTTCGCCACTTTTAGAGGCGAAGCTCCTTAAGGCGACAGCCGTTCGTCCCTCGTAGTCGTCGTCGTCGTAGTAGTAGTAGTAGTAGTAGTAGTAGTAGTAGTAGTCGTAGTCCGTAACAAGTCTTACGCTTTGACCTCCAAGGTTGTGCCGGTGGGAGATTTTTCCTGTGCGTTGTTGAATAAAAAATTCGCAGCGTGCGCGTTAACTAAAAGTCGAATTCTTCTGTCTCTCATTCCCCATTAGCAGCCATTGGCATGTTCCAGTAGGAAACGTTAGTAGAAGTAGAAGTTTTCTTTTTTTTAAGGAATGTTAATATAGTTCTTATCTAATTTCTCTCTTTTTTATTTTTAGCAAGCGTTGTGTAAAACATTTACATTATAAAGTACAGTGTGGCCAATCCCCCTTCTGGGTATGTGCCAAGATCTAGGCGACAAGACAAGACTTCTTCTGTCTCTCATTCCCATTAGCAGCCATTGTTTACCTCCAAGGTAGTGCCTGGTGAGATTTCTCCTGTGCGTGATTAAACAATAAAAATTTTGTTTAAAACGCCGTTGATTGATGAAATAAACCAACGAAAGACGCCAGATGTTTTGTAAAAGCAGAACGAAAGAACGCCAGATGCTTCTTAAGCAAAACGAAAAGACGCCAGCTGCTTAACGAAAGACGCCAGATTTTTCTAAAGCAATGGTTTTCTAAACAATGAAAATTCACAGCGTACATGTAAAATTAAAGTGAGCTGCAAGTCGTCATAACTCATGGAACCTTTAGTATAAACGCGCCCGATCTCACGTCGGTGATGACGTACTGGGCACAATTCACGGAAGATTTACGGTTTACCGATGAACCTCCGCAGCTTCGCCCACTCATCATCATTCACTCCGTGGATATGCTGTGATTTTTTTTGTTTTAACTGCGGGGCAGTAACTATAACATAACTTGAAGAGAAGCGGATGAGAAAGCACCTTTTCCGCTGGTGGGATCCAAACCCACAATCTTGAATTCACGTCCAATGCTCTACCAACTGAGCTACGATGGAAGGCGCTTCCCCGTCCATATTGTTGAGTATTTCTGCGCGTGTAACCCCTCGCAGTGTTAGCTAGTACCACTCGTAGCCAAGGTGGCGAGTGTGGAAGACTCTTCGCCAGACGGCTTCATGTGGCACATGATTTTTGCACGAGGTGGCAGGTGGCCATTGAACCTTCGCATGCTACCTAAAGGCGTCAAATCTGCGGTACGAGGCCCTCGCGGTGAAAAAACAAAAGGTAATTCCTTTTGTTCTCGAGGAGCTCGTGTCTGTTAGATGCAAACAAATGTATCCAACAGACAATTAAAAGCACAGGAAACATTTGTTGTTTTGAACGATAGTGTAGTAGTTAGGCAACAAGCTAAAATTATTTAAAGCGGGCGAAAAAGCACCCTTTCCGTCGGTGGGATCCTAACCCACAACCATCGAAATGAATCAACACAAAAGGATTATACGGCCCACAAAGTGGAAAATGTAGCGCTTACATCAAATGGTACTGAAGCTCAGGTGACCATTCGGGGACGTCACGTTTGACATGGTGACATAACGTGATCACATCGCAACGGCGCTTGTTTTACGTGATAATTTCGCCAAGTCAGGGGCGCGAAATGAAATCATCCATTAAAACGTTACGTTACTTAGGGACGTCATCGTCACGTGACGATATTACCTTAAAAGATATGTAATGTCGTCATCGTCAAATGTGACGTCTCGAGATAACTTCATCGTCTCGTGATACTACCATTTAATGAGCCTGAGAACGAACACACTGGGCGCGTCCTGCTTCCTTACACAGTCGTTGATACAGACCTGCAATTTTGCGTGAACGCGACGCCCCGAAACATCCCAAAAAATCTAGAGGGTAGCAGATTCGCTGTTACGAACCATTGGTTCCCGAAGCTTACATAGTCATTCATGACAAATTCCCTGAAATCAGAATATGACATATTTATAAACAACAGTACGTATTATATTACCATAATATTCGTAAATCGCATTCATCGCCGAAAAAAATGTCCAGCAGATCACAAGCTGCACTTTACGTCGTTATAGCTGTATGTTCCTACAGTTTCATTCAGCACATCCCTGCGAGATTGTAACTACCAATCGCGCATTCCAAAGTATTTATTTCAAGCTCTCTTGCAGTAGTCGGAAAATTGAAACCTGGAGCGCAGCGGACTTAAACTTCCCATATCATAAGACGTGTCCTAATGAAGCTTAGACACTTCCCTCGTGTGGTTCCCCTGCCCCATGTAGCTGCTGTCGGTTTTCAGGTTTCTCCGCGCTCGCAGGCTCTTCTGACTTCAATGGCTCAAATCCAATTAATGACGTTGCTGGCCCTGCCTCTCTTTCTGACTCAACCTTCTGCTCTGTCCCTGAAGGGTGAGGTACGAGGATTGTATCTTCTACCGTCGCCCTCGTTGCTCCGTCACTGTCTTTTTCTGTCTCCTTTTTAGTGTCCACCGGTACTTCTCCGCCGTCTGTTGCCTTCTCTGATCCAGTTGTTGCCGTTGCTGATCGTGCTTCTGCGTCGACTCCCGGCTCTGTTCCTGAAAGCGGAGACACGAGCACCGCATCTTCCACCTTTGTCGTCATTTCCCCCTCGGTGTCTCTTTCTGCCTCCTCTTCAGTCTCCACTGGTACTTTTCCGTCTGTTGCCTTCTCTGATCCAGTTTTTACCGTTGCTGATCCTGCTTCTGACTCAAATTCCGGTTCTGTTCTTGAACACCGAGGTGAGAGAACCGTATCTTCTACCTTTGTCAACGTTTCTCCCTCGCTTTCTCTCCTTACCTTCCTCTTTAGTGTCCACTGGTACTTCTCCTCCTTCTTTGTCCTTCTCTGATTTTTCTCCGAAGCTGTAGCTCACAACCTCGATTGGCCTCATAAGCTGGAGGTCCTGAGTAATTTTATATAAATCTTTGTGGTCCCCGCTTATTTTCGGGAACTCCGCGAAACATAAGGTGCACACGCACCAGTCCAGAGCAATATGTGGGAAGCAGCTAGCGACGTGAAGACGGATCTCGTAGCTGTCGCTGCGCACGCGCCGGAGCGAAGGAAGACACGCCAACGTTAAATCCAGATCCGACGGCAGGTCGTCCCGGGTATCCAGGCCAGATTCAACGTCACAGTTAGTGCGCAGGGCCAGTCGCTTCACGTGTTCGAGTCGAGGGCGCTCCCCGCACGATTCGGGAGGACCTACGACAAACGCCGTCGTAAGTTCGTCCACCTCGAGCTCCAGTTCTCGAAGTCCCGGACAAGACCTCAGGAGCTTGAAGAACGATCCCTCTTTCATAGCGCAGTCGAGGTGAAGATGTTCCAGGTTGGGGAAATCCGCGGCCGCATCCTCTTCTCCATCGACGACGCACATAAATATACCGAGAAACTTAAGATGGGGACAGAGGTTCGCAATAACCGAAAGTTTAACGCCACAGAAGCGTTTTAGGGACAAGTGCACAAGTCGGAGCACGGATAGGACTTCGGTCACGTGAGGCTCAAAGGAGCACTTATCTTTCGGCAAACTGGAGACGAGGGAGAGATGTGTGACTTTGGTGTAGCTGGCAACTCTTCCAATTGCACTTTCGCTCTCTGCCGTGAGCTGCAATGAAAAGAAGAGGACATATTGTACTCTGTACAGCATCTACTTTCATGACGAGGAAAAACAATTGTAGTATTGGCGAAGTAGACATCAACGTCGGTAGTCTATTTTAGCTATTGTTTTGGATGGCATGTATGTCTCTTGAGTATGTCGTGAGGAGCACTCCAACACAACAAATTTCAATGGCTATTTTGTTTCAGCACGCACACACATACCTTGCAGAATGAGACCCCCACAACGTCGTCCATAGTGATGGACGCCGCATCTTTGTGTTTTGCCTAAAAGTTAATAAATGCACTGTTTACCGCTCAAAAATACTTTCGTCTTCTAGAATGCAGCGCCACCTACGAAATCAGCAAACGTACCTCCCTGAGGGAAAACAGTAAAAGCATGACGGTGCATAATCTCACTTAAATTGGTTATCAGAGAGCAAAATATTTGTAGGAAGATATATTCCTTTCTGAACAACATTAGCAGTGGGTCGCGCCTTCTAACAAAGCATATCGCTAGTGTTTCTTATTTGTTACGTTATTATGCGCCGGCGGCGCCACTTGCGTACACAACCTGCGTAGGAATGCCACCCACCATGAAAAGGTGCAGCAACAGTTTACTGCACAGATTATGTCTGGGTGCGGCGTTCCCTCGGCGCTACCTACACCTTCTCGGTCGTGCAGACTCGTCGCCAGGGAATTCTCGCGGTTACACAGAGGGACCTCCTATTCCCTGCACAGCACCACACCCAGGTTTCCAAGGCGGTTCTTCGCTTCCTTGAGGACACTGGACTGGCCAACCGGCTATAGTAGCCGCCCGCCGCGTCCTCGGTCATGGACAGCATTCCTCCTCTCCTTCTCCTCCCTCTTCTCATCTTTATTTCCCTTTCCCCTTTCCCCTACAGGCGCTAAGCCGTGCTCCCAATTAAGGTTGCAGAAGTTGCGCCTTTTCCTTTCCTCAACCTCTCCTCCTCCCCTCGTGCAGACAGCCCGAATTACGAGGAATGTGTAACTCCTGAGACCACGGAAGACCTCTTGCGCGTGTGCCCGCATCATGATGTGCAGTGACAATCGTTGTCACCCCTCCTTGCAAGAATCGTCAAATAAAAATTATCGGAAAAGGTTCTCTTGGCACCCTCGCGTGAATCTCGTCATCAGCTCGGTATTCTCAAAGCTCCAATTTTTCGCGACAGCGAACATGATAAGAAAGTGCGAAATGTCTTTTGACATTTATGTACATTGACATTTACGTTGACAGTGACATTTATGTACATGCACATATATATATATATATATATATATATATATATATATATATATATATATATATATATGTGTGTGTGTGTGTGTATATGCCTATGCGTGTTTTTTCCTGCAGTTGTCCGCTGTTTTTTGCTGTACTCGTGGTGCCAGGAGCCTACTCAGGCGTGTATAAACACGCCTTTTGTTCTGCACCATGACAGTCGATGTCTCATGTATTGTGAAAATAGCAAAATAAACTTCAAACACTGAAGTTTCTGTTTCACCGCCACTTTCATCCTCATGATGAACACCTTCTCTCTAGGTCATTCTTTACACCCATCCTCTTTCTGCAACGACGAGTAGCAGGTCATTACATTGGCGCAAGCAGACCTTTCAGCCTTTGTACTGTAATAGACCCCTCTCTATTTTCAGTTTAGCAAAAAAGCGCTATTCAGCGATTAACCATTATGGCTTATTTTTTATTACGTCAGTGGCGAGTGTATTGTCCGTGCATCTTTTGCCACCGCTAGAGTACTTCTCAAAAAGCTGGAAACTCACACGTACTAAAGTTTATTTAACCACGAAAACCGCCTTTCACTCGAACGGTTCTCAAGAAAAAGGCGAAACATGGGCCGTTCTAGCAAGCCTCCGACAAGGTAACAAGCAAAAAGTAACAAGCAGTATCAACACAATGCTACACAGGCATTCTACCTATGCTCGACCCTTCCTTCTGCGAGATTTTCATATATAGGACAGGTGGTTGTCGATAGCCAGCGCGTTCTGTGTGCTTTGGAGCTCCTTAGTGGTGGTAATACAGAGGCCCATAAAGAAGTTGTACAATTCAGCCGAATCGGGGTATCGAAAGGGCTGTCTACTGGCGTTTTCAATACTTCCCCATCCCATCAGCCTGGCCGTGACTATGGCGGGTGGACCTTTACAATGTTCGTTACCGTACACAGTATGCAGCCGTCGCGGCCTAAACTTTCCTCGAGGCTGATCGATGTGACACAGCTGTCATTGCTGATCTAGGTGAAGTACGGCCAGACGCACCGAGCTAGGCTCCTGCCCGTACTTGCAGAAACTCCAAGATGTGTGAGCAGCAGTAGCTCGTGGGCCTCAGAATGCAAGGCTTTCGGAGTACCAATCTTCCTTTTTGGTATCGCGCATGTACACCCCCCCCCCCTCCCATCGACGTGCCGTGCGTTGACTTCGCCAAGGAGAATCAGTCCGCCCTGCTGTGAAAGCAAGATGGCCATGCGGTACAGTAGTCAAGAAGAGTTTGTTCTAAATTCACTCGATGGACTGTACAAGTTTACCAATACACATTTAGGACGTCCTTGTTCGCCAGCCACATGGCGACTATTTTATAATGCCCTTGTCCTCGTGGTGTCATGATCGCGGCTACAACAAATCCTCTCTTGCCGGGTCAACGGCTAAGGTGCTAAGCCTTGGTTGGTGTAGGCGATTTGCCAACCTCTCATAGTCTAATAAGAAGTAAAATATTCGGACATAAGTACTAAGAATAAAATAAGTAACTGTATTTAGGGTTTCAAAGAAGAGCAATGGGGACTAGGTTATCTCAATAGACTTGTTTGATCAAAACAGTACAAAGCATGCCGGTAAGTTACTCACGTCACGGTGTTCTACTTCGCCGAAATGTCGGTGGGCCTTCTCCACAACTTCGGCGCTTGTTGTCGACATCACAAGGAGAATTCCAGTGTGGTGAGTCAACGTGGAACCTAGAAACAGCTCCTTGCGTCGAAAAGGCACCGGAAGCCGTTTCGAAGCAGCTTTGACCACTTCATTTGAAGACAGTGCAGCTTCCATGTTTGTAGACATGACCACGGCGAGCTGCAGAGAACGTCCGCACCGTACATTCGTCAGGGAAAGCGCTGTCCCCACTAAAACACCACTATAGGCGAAAGCTGTATATTTCCGAAACGCAAAAGCGAGTAAAGAATAGATTCTCGTTTTCCTTGCTTGGAAGTAAGCGATGTCATTATGAATTCTTTTTAGCCTAAAACAAATTTCTGAAACGGGAGACGAAAAGAATACGGCACACACCAGGATATGTCGCAGCAGTCTCGACAAATACTGGTTTAGTAGCGCTTGTATGTGTTTCATTATTTTCGTCGCTCGTCACAGGTGTCCTTTGCGCTAAGAAGTGTCAACTAGCACAGTCATGCACATTGCTAAATGATTATGGCGCACGCCGTTAGTGGGAACCTAGGGAATAATTTTAACCACCTCGGGTTGTTCAGCGTTCTCGTGAGTTTAAATTCATGAATATTTTTAATGCGAAGCATTTCTTAGCGAACCTCAAGCATTTTGGCCGTTTCTTTCTATCTATCTATCTATCTATCTATCTATCTATCTATCTATCTATCTATCTATCTATCTATCTATCTATCTATCTATCTATCTATCTATCTATCTATCTATCTATCTATCTATCTATCTACAGTGAAACCTCGGTGATACGATCACAGCTCATACGAATTACGGGGTGATACGAATTTTCCGTTGGTCCCGGCTGAGGCCCATTGGCCCTCAGTGTAATGGAGTACGATTGTTGCGAACCGATGTTCACCCAGCGACGTTTGATACGAACGTACGCTACCGCCCAGGTACGAAGAGGTGCTGTCCGCGCTGTTGCGGAAGACGCGCCAAGCACGTGCGAGCGCGGGAACGCAAGCGTGGGCATGCGCGCAGCACCGCCAAATTGTCAGAATCACGGTGTAAGACAAACACTTTTCTCATGGTCAGAATAAACCTTCAGAGACGCGTCACGGCCTCCGAGATTGTGTGCGCAAATGTTTGAGGCTCTTATGTGCCTCCGTGTGCCTTCGCGTTCAGATTACAGAGGATATTATGGTATATAACAAGTAATGGTTGTCTCCATAACTTGTTATATACCAAAATTGGCATACCAGGGCATCAGTGTATGACGAACACGATTCACAGGTCATGACATGAATAACGCAAAACGCCTGTCGCGTACGTCCTGAAAACCTTCCCCCTCAGTGACGTACACATATCCGCATACCACGGTTCATATTATGCGGGTATGTGCCACAAGCGATTCCTAGTCAATCAACGCAGTGACCGCGAGCATACACATTGCAATACAAGGTAAGTGAGGGAGCTGAAGATAGAAAAACCCTGAAAGATTTGCCTGAGCATCGCCAAGCCGTACATGATTACGGCAAGCGTCGACGTAAGTGACGGCCTCGTTAATGGAAACATGGGCACCTTGTGGTGCATCAAACGTGATGACCCCGGCAACCTCGTGCGACAGTGGCTTGAATTTCCAACGTCCACAGTAGGCCCATTGTCGTCCCAGCCAACACGAAGCAAATCACTACCGCACACTCCTCAGTAGAATTGAAATGGACTAACTACCACAAGCAGGTTATACGCCAGAAAATTATACCATGTAAAGGGGCAATTTCTCCTTGCGCGAGCAAACGCCATAACTATATGTAAGTCAAAAAGGGCCACATACGCCCAGGTAGTTTACGAATACGATAAACGTCATCCACTGAAGTTGGTCTACATAGCACTTGCCAGGGCCAGCAGCCTCGACGGTATATACCTCACCAACGCAAAAGGCGACCTCAGGTTCCGACATGTCGCCGGCTCTATCGACAGACAGTCTGTCGACGACATGACCCGGCTAGCAAAGAGGACTCTAGACATTGTCTTGGACCGGGCTACCACCTTCATTCGGTGCCACAACCACAACAATCATCTCCCGCTCACCGCTCTCCACGTACAATCTGTGCACGTTCACGTGCACGACCTCGAAACAGACGCTGTGCTCACGGAAACTGGCGTGTGAGCACTTTCTGAAACCTGGAGCGTTGAGCCCACTCTGTCGTCTTTCAGCAACCGGCCGCAATGCAGGTGCGGCGGCGTGCGCACATATAAGAACATGGCAATGCGCAACTTCAACGTTGGCCGTATCCCACTTCGCCGGCCTTCAGACACGGAAAACGCACAGACACGGAAAACGCACAGCTGCACGTCATTTTTCTTATCACTATGACGGCTCCATAATGGAAGCCTGCAAGATAACGGGAAGACGAAAAAGACAGATTTGCCTGGCGTTAAAGTGTTGCCCTTGCATCCATAGACAGCGCAGCGTTTCTTCGCGTAGCGTGGCGGATTCATCGCCCCGAAGGGCGACAGCACGCCGGCCGTGCGCTGGCAAAACACAGTCACTGAAACGGTTCCCGATGGCTGCGATGGGCTATATTACCTTCTGCCAAGTGCCACGACTAGAAAACAACGCTTATGCGAGGAAATCACCTACGGACGACAGGCACAAACCTACTGCGCAAAAAACGCCAGGCCTGCGCTGAAATCGCAGCACAGTCACAGCGAAAGCTGGAAGAGCGGCGTTTCTAGAGCCCGTTGTAAGCTTTCTTGGGGCTACAATAGAAGTACACTAGAATGGTACCCACTACGCCATAAATCACAATTTTTGTGAAGTTGGGAAGCACCTACTGAGACATTATTCGTCATTCTGCGGAGAAGCGAGGCACCAGCTACACGTCTGTAAGGCATTATGTGTACTTTGTTGACGTGACGACGGATGACGATGAAGAATTATGGCTCAGCCCTTTGTAATGGGTTGGAAGCTTTAAACGGACCACCAGTTATGCAGTTTGCATTGGGTGACGCCCGGTCGCTATTTCCCTCTCCCGTCATGCTGTATAACACACGTTGACGTGGGAGAGAGACGGGGGGGGGGTGGCGAAGACCTTTACTGAGACCCCGAGGAAATGGATCATGCGCTTATGGGCTTCCTTGGCAACCAATACAAGTGCACTTGCGAGGAACCCACTACGCTATAAATCATTGTAATTTTACTGAGACCCCGAGGAAATGGATCATGCGCTTATGGGCTTCCTTGGCAACCAATACAAGTGCACTTGCGAGGAACCCACTACGCTCTAAATTATGGTAATTTTACTGAGACCCCGAGGAAATGGATCATGCGCTTATGGGCTTCCTTGGCAACCAATACAAGTGCACTTGCGAGGAACCCACTACGCTCTAAATCATGGTAATTTTACTGAGACCCCGAGGAAATGGATTATGCGCTTATGGGCATCCTTGGCAACCATTACAAGTGCACTTGCGAGGAACCCACTTCACTATAAATCATTGTACTTTTTGAGAAGTAGGGCAGCAGGCACTGTGCCATTTTTCGTCATTCTACGGAGAGCCGTGGTACCTGCCTGATGACGACGAAGACTTATGGCAGAACCCTTTGTAATGGGTTGGAAGCATTCAACAACCTACTCGTTGCGCAATTCGCATTGTGCGACGCCTGCTTAGAGAATTCGCGTTGTGCGACGCTTGGTGCTTATTTTACTCTTCTACCACGCTATATTGCATATGCTAATGTGGTTCCTTCCCGAAATGAAGCCTGTATAGGACCTTTTTGCAAAGCAGCGTCAAGCACCGGCATGGCTCAGAGGTTGAATACTGGGCTCCCACGCAGAGGGCCCAGGTTCGAACCTCATTCCATCCTGGAATTTTTTTCTTATTTAGTTTTTTTTCTTATTTCGAGCGATACTGGTTACGGACACCGGCGGCGGCGGCGGCGGCGGACAACTACGGCGCCAAAAACGGCCGGTGAAATGATCTCATAACAGCTTTCGCTGTAAAACGAGCGACGCCATTTGCATCTGAATATGCGCAAAACCGTTGGCCCATGTTACCAGACTGCCTGCATGTGCCCGCTGTTTCTGAAAATAAGCGAAAAAAATTGGCGACTCAACCACATACCCAATACTAAAGTTTGATTAAAGTAATCTACTAATTTATTTCGTGACAAATAAAATTAAAACTAATAAAAATAAACGTTAAATTAATTTTTCGTTTTCATTATTTGTCCCCCCCTCACCTAGTAGCGCTTTAATCGTCACGCGGGTGTTGATGTTTGTCGCAATAGGTTTCCGACCACTTTTCCTTCCGACTTTCGCGACCTATTTAGATTGGCCTTGGTAACAAAGACGTTGCGCGCTCGCCGCCATCTACCTGACAATTGTCTAGAACGCCTTCCACACTGATAAGAAGTGCAGTGCCAACATGTGTCAAACGTCATCCACCGTCTTGTGTTACGTCATAGGCCAGCCGCCTATATATACTTCATTGTCCGCTAAATAAAGCATTCTGCGTTGGTTACTGGCCTGGCTCTGTCACTTCGGCGTAAGCTACAACAGTGGCGACGAAGATGGGATTCACGATTTCTGGGCGCTGAATGTAACCACCACCTTCGCCTACCACCACGGAGCGTCGGCGGCCATGGCCATGGCTACGAGTCTCGGAACACCAAGTTTCGACAAAAATCAACGTAAGTGGGAGATTTACTTGACTCAGCTGCAGGCATTCTTTGAAGCAAGTGATATTAACAAAGAGGATAAGAAAACGGCGCTTTTGATTTCGACGCTATCAGCGAAGGTGGTAGGCGTTCTTGCGGGACACTGCGCTCCCCGTAAAGTAAATGAGCTGAGTTACCAAGAAGCACTCGCGCTTCTAAATGCCCACTATGCGCCGAAGACTAACGAAGTTGCCGCAAGTTATAAGTGCTTCACTAGGGACCAAACGGCGACTGAATCAGCCCGAGACTATGTCGTTGAGCTCCGCAAGCTGGCAGATAAGTGTAACTTTGGCACCGGCTTTGACCGTATGTTACGTGACCGCATCGTTTGTGGCATCGGAAATCGCGCTGTGCAGCAGACGCTGCTCGAAAGAAGTGAGCTCACACTGGCCGAAGCGGTAAACATTGCTACGGCTGCCGAAGCCGCTGCGCAGGAAGTTAGCGCCATGACCAAACCTGATACGGCAGCGGTGTGCAGTTTAGCTGGAAAATCGCGCCAGTATCAAACAACCTCCAGTGATAAGAAGCAACGGGTTGCAGATTGCGCACGCTGCGGAAGCCATGATCACCAAGCATATGATTGCCCGCACAAAGGAGAGAAAAGTTTTCGCTGTGGGAAGACAGGCCATTTCGCAAGAAAATGCCGCTCCCAATCGAGGCTCAGGGCTCGTGGCAGGCAGATGGCAGTGCTTACGCCGTTCAGTATGAGAGCACTGCGTCTGAAACCGAGGAAAGAAGCTTATCTCAAGCATCACCTGAGGTGGCCGTGGTTATCGACATGCAAACAGACGCTCAGCTGCTACCTGGGCAAGTTGCCCATTGTCGGTGAACTACAGCTTCAAGCCCAATTTTCAGGCAAAGCTGTCCCTGCCATCCTGATCGTTATAGGGTGTTCTGGTCATAGCCTTTGCGGAAGGGATTTAATTCAAGCATTGTCAATACTTCCGAGTGAGTTCCTCGGAACAGTGCAAGCGATGTCAGTTGCCCGCGACAGCCTCTGCAGTTTCACGCACATTTTGAATGTGGGCTCGGAAGAATTCAGGGGCCCCCTGTGAAATTCCACCTTTGAGAAGACGCCCAACCTAAAATCCACAAGGCGCGGCCTATCCCTTACGCTCTTCGTGAGAAAGTGGAACCAGAGCTGGAACGCTTAGCGAGTGAAGACATTATCGCCTATAGCACATTCAGAGTGGGCAGCACCAATAGTGCCGATACTAAAGAAAGACGGGTCACTCCGCATCTGTGGCGATTTTAAGACCACTATTAATGCTGCGTACATAACTGAGCAGTATCCACTACCTAACATCGAGGATATTTTCGCCTCACTTCGTGAAGGATCCCTTTTCACTACATTGGATCTGAAGGACGCATATAACCAGCTCCCCTTGGATGACGAAGCGAAGTTGGCCGTGATAAACACGCACAAGGGGCTGTTCTGCTATAACCGTCTCCCGTTTGGAGTTGCCTCGGCTCCCGCAATTTCTCAGCGGCGCATGGAAACCGTCCTGGCTGGCCTTCCAGCCGTGCAGGTGTACTTGGACGACGTATTAATAGCCGAGCATCCAGACAGTAACGACGCCGAGATAAAGATGGCACACCGTGAACGACCTTGATAATTAAGCAGCAGTTCCGAAGCAGACTTTCCGCACAGTAGGGGCGTGAGTCGGTAGCCTAGGAATACTCGCGCTAGTTTGGCGTCCAGGTCGTTCACCATCGAATCAGTAATCAGAATCAGACAGTAACGACTCCGTGCTCCGGGATGTTTTGCACCGGCTACAGGAAAACTGTGTCAAGCTGAAAGCAGAAAATGTCACTTCCGTAAAGACTCAATCGTCATTATAACATAACTGATGGGTCATCTTCATGTGAATAATGAAGTTTTTTTTTATTTTGATTGATTTTTTGATTGTCTATTTGGGCCACCGGATCGACAAAGACGGCTTGCACCCGTTCGAAAAGAACCTGGCTGCAATACGCGATTCACCACGGCCCACGAATGTAAGCGAACTGCGCTCGTTATTGGGTCTGCTGTCGTATTATCACCGGTTCCTGCCACACATGTCAGCGATGTTGGCCCCCTTGTATAGTCTACTCGAGAAAGAGCATAAATGGGAGTGGGGTGAAACCCAGGAAAAATCTTATCGCAAGGCGAAACGAACGCTTCTCACCTCACCAGTGCTGACATATTTTCAGCCCGACCAACCAGTGCGGTTGGAATGTGATGCATCACCGTCGGGTTAGGCGCCGTTATCTCGCACCGCATGGGCCACGTGGATAAGCTCATCGCTTTCCATTCACGCGCACTGACGCCCGCCCGAAAATTATTCACAGCTCGAGAAGGAAGCTCTGGCGCTGGTGTTCGGAGTCTCAAAGTTTCGAGACTACCTGTTGGTCCGCGAGTTTGTGCTGGTGACGGACCACCAACCACTTGTGGGTCTTCTACGAGAAGATCGACCGGTGCCTCCAATGGCGTCGGCGCGTGTCCAGAGGTGGGCTCTGTTCCTAAGTCAATACCAGTACCGCATCGAGTACAGGGCCGGGAAGCAAAACGCCAATGCAGACGCACTTAGCCTTTTGCCAGTGCAGACACCAGAGGTTGTTCACTCGGGAACCTTGCCAGAATACGCGCTGTCCACACATAATCTTGACAGTTCGTTCGTGCGAGCGGGTGCTTTGAGGGCAATGACGAGTGCAGACAAAGATCTCTGTGTTGTCCAGAACTTCATGCTTAATGGATGGCTTAAACGCCTCTCATCATGTCACAGTCATCTTCAACCTTACTTTTGCAGAAGACTGGAACTGTCGAGCGCAGGAGGTCTGCTCTACTGGGGTCATCGATTTATCATACCCTGCAAGGCGCGGGGGCCCATGCTCTCCGAGCTACACCGGTCACACCAGGGAGCATCTACGATGAAAAGACTGGCTCGGACGCTGTTCTGGTGGCCAGGGTTGGATGGTGAGAGGAAAAATCTCGTTCGCTCATGCATGCCATGTGTAAGAGCTCAAACAATGCCACATCGTCAGGAGCCTATCAGTTGACCAGAAACCGCGATGAAGTGGTCACGGCTTCACATTGAATACGCTGGGCCAATAGACAGGCGCATGTTGCTGATAGTCGTCGACTCGCACACGAAGTGGATCGAGGCACTCCCTGTCAGGTCGGCAACCACCGAAGTCACAATAACACGTCTTCGCGAATTATTCGCGCGTTTTGGCTGGCCGCAAACTGTAGTGTCAGATAACGGGCCCCTGTTTGCAAGTCAGCAGTTTGCCCAGTTCATGACAGACAACAACATAACACATCTGTGCAGTGCCCCGTACCACCCACAGTCTAACGGCCTTGCGGAACGCGCACTTCGCACTATCAAGGACGGCCTTGTCAAACATT
This sequence comes from Rhipicephalus sanguineus, assembly GCF_013339695.2. NCBI lineage: Eukaryota > Metazoa > Arthropoda > Arachnida > Ixodida > Ixodidae > Rhipicephalus > Rhipicephalus sanguineus. The sequence continues at coordinate 87,038,481 of NC_051186.1, forward strand.
TGATGGTGAACGAACTCGACGCCAAACTAGCGCTAGTATTGCTAGGCTACCGACGCACGCCCCTACCGTGCGGAAAGTCTCCTTCGGAACTGCTTCTTAATTAACAAGTTCGTTCACGTTCGGATACATGTGTGCCATCTTTATCTCAGAGGCGTTTCCAGCCTTCCAGATTCCAGCCCGGGGACCCGGTGTGGGTGCGCAACTTTGGACACGGGAGGCGGTGGTGCCCAGGCGTCATGAAAGGCACCGAAGGTTCGCGCCTCGTGACAGCCGACACACCAGGTGGACCAACCCGGCGTCACTTAGACCAGATTCGCCCGCGGGTGTCTAGGTCACCAGGGACTCCAAGGGCGGAGACTTTCGAATCAGTACCGCCCAGCCCTGACAACGGGAGCAGCAGGAGTCGCCACGAGAGGAGCGGTTAAGCCCGTCAACTCCAGCACGCAAGGACGCTGTTCCCGTTCCCTCTACAACGCCACCAACATCTCTTCCACCTGTGGCGTCTTCCCCAACTCCTCCGGTCTTACGAAAGTCTACCCGACTGCGAAGACCCGTGCAAAGACTCAACCTTTAAAATAAAGGGGGAAGTGATAAGAAGTGCAGTGCCAACACGTGTCGAACGTCATTCACCGTCTTGTGTTAGGTCATAGGCCAGTCGCCTATATATACTTCATTGTCTGCTAAATAAGCATTCTGCGTTGGTTACTGGCCTGGCTCTGTCACTTTGGCGTAAGCTACAACACATACATGCGCACGGTTTCGTGAAACGTGCATGCGTTCTCCGTCATATCATATCAGCCTACCGAGTCTGGTGTTGGAATACTCGTGTTGCTTTTGGCATCGTTACGCAACTGCAAACAAGTAGTATATAACGCATGTGCGACTCTTCAGCATGTGTGTTCGTATACCATTTGTACATGTCTTTAGCGTCATTTCGTAACGTTTCGCTCAATATAAAAAAAATACGTGACAGTTATCTTCCCGCCGCATGCTTCGCATAACATCGATTACCACGCTACGTGGGATCTTCCGAATTTTTTATGTCGGGTTAGTAGAAATAGGCCACCGTGCACAAGTAATCCATTCATTCGAGCTTAGCCGCGCAACGCCTCAGCCGCTATGCAACCACCGCAGCACCAAACATTGCTGTAGTGCAGAGTTCTTTGAGCATACGAGTGACTATATAGACTCCCCATAAGCTTCGTGTATCAAATTCGGCCGTGCGATTAAGCAAGATCGCTGAGATCTGCTAAGTGCAGTGACCCGCCACGGTGGTTTAGTGGTTATGGTGCTCGACTGCAGACCTGAAGGTCGCCGGATCGCATCCTTAATCTGTAGGTCAACACGTCCATTCGCCGTGATTTTGTCACTAGTGGTGGAGGCCCTAACCTCGGTTTTACTAGATGTAGCTTGTTACGTATTTCAGCATCCCACAAGTGTTTGCATTGCTTTCTTATATTTCTACGAATACTGTGAGTTGAATCCATGACAGAAACAGCCATAGCAAGGACACAGGTCCTTGCCACCGTTGATCGAGCGGTTTTGTCAGCAAGGACGTCTGCCCTGTATGTCTCTATGACGGGGCACCCAGCATGTAATGACATCCTGGTTAGATATTCGTGCCGCACACAAGAGTGAGTACAGACTCTCTAATATCGGATTTTTGTGTTTGCAGAAAGATGTTAGGGGCTTCACAACGCCTAATGAGTTAGCAAATGTCACGGCTTTATGTAGCTTTGTTCTTTTGATTTGTAGCACAGCAGCCGTAACTGCACACGCTTCGCAAAAACGAACATAGAAGCTGCCATCGAAGCAACCGCTGTCGGCCAAGGCCAAACCGACCCGATTTCTGAGAAAGTGACGACGCTATGAATAAATAAATCCTGGTCTAGGCTATCGCTTTCTCCGATCTCGCGCGCGCAACTAAAATTCGCAAAAAAATGCCTCTTTTCTTAAAGATCAGTTGTTGATTTGAAAGCATGTAGACTTAACCAGATGGGGGCTCCAAGTTGGATTAACTTGGCTGATGACGGCAAGTAACGTGGACACGCAAAATCACTGTTCGTTATTAGCGAAATCATTATCACTATTTATTTTGTTTGTTTATTTGTTTGACAAGTGCTCTCAGCCTTACAGAGGCCATTACAGATAGGGGCTTCGAAGGTGCACATAGAAGTGCAGTGTACAATAAATGAAAGTGTACCGAAGGCAAATTCCTCTACCTGTTTTTAATTATTAGGTATCCTAGTTTGCCTTTCTGGCCGCCTTAACGCTACATGCCCAGGGCGCCAACAGTGAGTGTAAGACCCTTTCAAAATCTCGTACATCCTTCGTAACCCAAAGCCAGCATACGCAGAGCCCTTTGCGTCCCCAGATTTTTGGGACCCCTATTCGAAAACTCCCTATTGTGGCGCCGTACAGGCTTTACGCACTCTGAGAACAATGTACCAGAACAAGAACAAAACTGTAAACTTAAATGCCTTGGCTTTCAAAGTCTTGCCTTTCGGCGACGCCGCCATATTTTTTTATCACATTACACGGAAAATATGGATTGAAATCACGTGCCAAAAGAATCAGCCGTTACATTATACGAACTGCAGGTCCAGACTTCTGTCCCACGGCACGTACTAGAAACCTGAGGGCCGATATCCGCTGCAGCCACAGGAACTGAACACACTGGACAATGGCCTTGTAGACGTCAGGGCGTTGGTTGCGTGATGATATTGCGTATTCACAAGTAAAGAACAACAAAGGGACATCTACAATAAGAACTTGTATATTGCCGCATGGTTGTGTGAGCACCCACGGGTAGAAGAGGGCAAAGAAGTTCGGACTGAGCCGCTTCTTCGCCTAACCAGCCCAACGCGCAGAACAACGCAAGGTTCTCGACATAAGTGTGACAAGATTGGTGGAGGTGCTGGGTACGACGACTCACGACTCACCCCATGCACAAGACCCCGCCTGGTAGCTGGAACACAAGCCCTGTGCCCGTGAACACTCCAGTTCACAGAGTAAGCCACCGCCAACGAGGCTTACCATCGGAGGCACCGGAACAGCCTACCGACAGAGTGACTATGACTTTACCTCAAGCCGCCATGGAAGTTCCTACGTCTTCTACGTCGATCTACTGTACCGTTCAGAATCCGCTGATGCCTAGTCCCTTTCACGGAGAGCTGTTTCAAGACGTAGATGACTGGCTGAGTGAGTTTGAACGTGTCGCAGCGATCAATTACTGGGATGACGCCGCAAAGCTCCGCAGCGTCTATTCCTGCTTAAAGGACGGCGCCTGAACATGGTTCTTGAACAGAGATGATGTCTTGACATCCTGGCGCGAGTTCCAGCATCGCCTCTTGGAGACCTACAGGAGCCCCGACCGCCGCGAACGTGCTGAACGTGCACTGCAAGCACGCATTCAGATGCCGAACGAGACCGTCACGATGTACGTGGAGGACATGACACGGCTTTTCAAGCGAGCGAATCCTGCAAAGCCAGAAGAAAAAAAGTTGCGCTATCTTATGCGAGGTGTGAAGGAGCAGCTTTTTGCTGGTCTGGTGCGGAGTCCTCCAAAGAGTGTAGCCGAGTTTCTGACTGAAGCCGCAACGATGGAGAAAGTACTTCATCAGCGGTCTGCCCTCACACCCTCAGGAAAATGCATCCTACTGCATACTCTTCTCACTGCCCATGGTGCCCAGTAAAAGCTACCTTGTACCACGTTATGTGGGCATGCCAGGCCATTACAGCCTTACCACCGATACAAAATCACACAGCGGAGCGATGGGAACAGCTGCTGGCCAGCGAGAACCTGGATGATCAGCTGAGTCTAATTGACCGGGCCGGTCGAGCGGCTGCTTGATTCTGACTTCATGTCGAGACAGCGAGCAGATCAAGAATTGCGCCCTGTTATCGATTCCTTAGAAGGCCGAAACTCCCACGTTCCTCGACACATTGCTCGCGAGCTCTCATCATTTTGTCTTAGAAGGGGCATCCTTTACAAGAAAAACGTGCGAGGAAGCGACAAAGCCTTTCTCCTCGTTGTCCGAGCTGACATGCGTGATGACGTCCTCCTTGCGTGCCACGACGAGCCCACGTCAGGACACTTGGGCTACTCGCGGACTCTCGCCAGGGTGCGCCAGCAGTACTAATGGCCACGACTACCGGCTAGCGTACACCGCTACGTGCAAGGCTGCCGCGAGTGCCAGCGTCGCAAGGCGCCTCTTGTGAAACCCGCGGGCCTTCTCCACCCGATTGAACCACTGCGTACTCTATTCTACCTTGTGGGAATGGACCTTCTAGGACACTTCCCTTTGTCGTCGACCGGAAACAAATGGATTATAGTGGCAACCGATTACTTGACCCGTTATGCCGAGACAAAGGCGTTACCCCGCGGCACGGCGTCTAAAGTCGCGAAGTTCTTCGTGCACCACATCATCCTGCGACATGGCGCGCCGTCATGTGTGATTACGGACAGAGGGACGTCATTTACGGCACAAATGATGGAGGACATTTTTAAACTGAGCTGCACAAGTCACCGAAAAACGACAGCTTACCATCCACAAACAAATGGACTGACGGAAAGACTTAACAAGACCATAGCAGACATGCTATCAATGTACGTGGACGTACACCACAAAACCTGGGACGAGATTTTGCCGTACATCACGTTTGCGTACAATACGGCAACGCAGGAAACAACGCGATTTTCACCTTTCCGCCTTGTTTACGGACGCAACGTGCAAACCATGCTCGATGCTATGCTTCCATGCGATAATAGCGATGAACTTGCTCCAGACGCTGAGCAATACACCCAGTACACCGAAGATGCTCGTCAAGTGGCTCGCGTAAACATCAGTCACCAACAAGACGCAGATGCGCGACGTTACAACCTTTGCCGTCGAAACGTCGCCTACCACCATGGCGACCGAGTGAGGGTGTGGACACCTATCCGACGACCAGGCTTGTCTGAAAAACTTCTGAGCCGCTATTTCGGACCGTACAAGGTTCTCCGACGTGTCAATGACCTCACCTACGAAGTATTTCCGGACGGCGCAGTGTCTTCACGTTGAAAACTTCGGCCCGAAACCGTGCACGTCGTACGACTCAAGCCGTACTACACATAGTAGCCCTTGTGCTTTCGCGCTATTTCTGTTACGATGTGATTCCTGTGGTTGTTTTCTTTGTATTTTCCTGTTTGCACATGGCGCAAGTGTCGGTGCGTCGTCTTATTTTCCCTGTGGTTACTGGTACTTAGTCTCTGGTTCTCTGCGTCTGCGCGTGTTGTAGTGATTTTTTTTCTTTTACAAGCATCTAGTCGATGCTCTTCAAAGGGGGGACTAATGCCGCATGGTTGTGTGAGCACCCACGGTTGAAGAGGACAAAGAAGTTCGGACTGAGCCGCTTCTTGGCCTAACCAGACCAACGCGCAGAACAACGCAAGGTTCTCGACATAAGTGTGACAATATTTAAGCAAAAGCGTTGCGTGGCGAACGAGGTAGCAGCGACGGGGCGACGGCGGTTGCTTCGACCCTGCCGCTGTGTTCACAACGCACGTGCTTGGCGCGTAAACGGAGACGATCGGCCGAGGTCAGGGAGGCGCTGGCTGTAACTTGAGTTTAGAGTCACTGTATATGCTACCTTTAGGTAGCAGAGTTGCGCATAGGTTCGGCTAGCAACCACAGCTATGCGGTGAAGTCGCACTTCGTTCTTGCAGGCGACATGCCTACCGTGTCGCCGATTAACCTGTCTGGCGTGTCGAAGACCGGCGATAAACATTGGCTGTCAATGGCTAGTGTTAATTCAGTTCGCTGCAGCGGCGGCATCAAGAAATAAAAAAATTGGCCCAAGCGGCAGCTTCTCCGCAATGCATGGTTGCTAGCGGCGTTGGAAGACAGATGCGCAACTCTGCTACCTAAAGGTAGCATATACAGTGACTCTACTCGAGTTCACAGGCCGCACTCGGCACCCGCACAGTAAACACTACACGATGCGAACGTGGACTAACTGCGCCGAGCGAGTGTGCTCGGGGCTCGGAGTCCACGTTCGCATCGTGTAGTGTTTACTGTGCGGGCGCCGAATGCGCTCGCTCGGCGCTGTTGCTATAGCCTCAATACCGTTGACCGCAAGTAGGTCACGGAAAGAAGTTAAGGGGATGCGCATTTTGCCAGAGGATAGCGTTTCGGGCCATCAGAACAGAGGGTAGGACAGATTGAACGGGGGAGTATTGAACAAGTCGCTTTTTGCGTGACTGTGAATGTCGCTGGAGGATGTAATGGAGTCGCCTCTTAAATGAATTAGAGCACATCGCATCGCCATCATATCCCGTCATCGAAAGCGCATTGGGCCTTACTTACCTTGGGGCACCTCTTCAGCAAGTCGACTAGAGTAGCCGAGCGCAAGTGCAAGTTCTCCGAACCCATGGCTGGAGTGTTTCCCAGCAGCTGTTCCACGCGGCACGATTTCGTCGAGCCATCATTTATCGCCAGGTCGTCGTCGAAATCCCAGCGAAGATCGTGATAAAGGACGATGGTGTTGACGGCGGGAAACCAGGTTATTAGATCGATGATGTGGTTCCTGTGCGCAAGCGAATAAGATTAGCCGCGTGCATGAGCACCCTCCACGTACAAAGCCTCACAATATCCATAACGGGCATCAAATGACCGGTTTCTTTGTGCCTTGCAAGACAACGTTCTCATTCAGAACTTTGATTTGGGCGAGTTGGTAAACGTTTAGCGTGGAAAACGCTGCAAAAATGGCGAGGACGAAGGAGACATTTACAGTGCACCGTGTCTCCTTCGTTTACGCCTTTTTTGCGCTGTTTCTTAGCCAACGCAAAATATCGTCGCTGCTCTTGACGATGCTATGCAGCTGCCATCGCATGTCGGACAATGCGCATCCATGTCTATTTTAAGCATCTCAATGCAAATAGCAGCACAGAGCTGCCTGCCAACTGCATGTGTCACTTACTGCACGTATTCCGAAAAACTCCTCTGTTACTACAACTTGTAGGGAGAAATACAGACCACGTGCGTCGCCTCCTAGATAGTAAGACTGCGTTCTCCTGTTTATCATGCTACATGGACCCAAACTTCCAGCTCCAAGTCCGGTGTGAAGAAAGCGGGCACGTTAGCATTTCGGTCCGAGTGTCATGATGTCATAACGCACAGTGCACAGGCCGATCGCACCCTTTTCCCTTTCATAACTCGTGCCTCTAAGTAGCGTTTCAACGTAACGCAATTATAAACGCAGAGCAAGAAAAATTTGAGCTACTTGAGAGAAAAGAGGGTGTGCGAACATTGACGCAACGGAAGAGAGCAAGGCAGCACGAACTCCGACTACCAACAGCGCTGAGCCGTTCTCTCGCAAGGCTTGCAGCAACTAGCTCCGCTTCCTTCCTCAATAAACCAGTTCTATGCGAATTGGAAGGGCGCACTGTGGTGGAAAGTAGACACCAAAACTTTTCTGCACAGCTGCGGTAACACCACCTGTCAATCAGGCACATCTACTGGCAGGGGCGTTGCCGGAAATTTTTTTCAGGGGGGGTTCAACCATACTTTATGTATGTTCGTGCGTGCGTTTGTATGCGTGCGTATATATATACGCAAGTAAAACTGAAAATTTCGGGGGGGGGGTTCAACCCCCCCCAAGCCCCCCCTTGGCTACGCCCCTGTCTACTGGTCTACAAGAGAGATAACCGCTCAGGCATTCCATGTCATCCCGATACGCACCGCGGTGGTCTGGTGGTTGTGGTGCTCGGCTGGTGACCCGAAGGCCGCGGAATAGTATCCCGGCCGCGGCGGCAGCGTTTTCGGTGGAGGCGAAAATGTTTGAGGCCCGAGTACATAGCGTTAGGTGCACGTTAAAGAACTCCAGGTGGTCGAAACTTCCGACGCCCTCCACTACGGCGTCCCTCATAAACTATCGTGTTTTTGAGTAGTAAAACACCAACAGCTATGTCTTCCTAATGTAATTTATTCGAAGGCTGTTTCACCTATGCGATCCCACTGCTATCGAAATGTCAGGCCTTGACCATTAGACGCGTTTGTTTTCTTTCTTCATTGTGCGTCTGTGCAACCTTACACTTTATCGAGTTTTGGCATATATACGTACGTGCACTATCGACAATGCGAAGAAAGGTTAGATGGTTAGCCTTCAGTCGAATACCTTTATGCTCTAATAAAGGGACCTTGAAACGGTTTTGACGATTTTGTACGAACACACTGTGCCGGCAGAGCAAGTCCTAAAGATCATTGACAGACCGATATAAGCTATGTGCGTAAACTGTGCAATTTATTCCAAGGCTTTAAAGCTGCGAATCGCCAACTATCAAAGCAGCTCAGCTGTGATCCCGCACACTTCCAGTGCACGTCGCATTGGAAGCGCGACGTCACGCAGGCGGCTGATCTGATTGGATATGTCCAGTCCACGTCACTGAAACTCCTGTGGGCAGCGAGCGTCGTCTGCCTGTGTTACAACGTGCTCCGTGTTGACGTGAGCTGAGCGACAGCGTTTATCTCGAGGTTTTGTTTCTTGGACAAAATCGATTGCCCTAGCCATGTTGTGTACCACATATTTAGGAATTGGTGACTTGTAACTGCGACATCATGCAATGTTTCTGAAGCATCTGGCGAGCGGAATCCCTTCAGCTCGTCGCTGCAATGAGCGTCGCGCTCTCGCTATCCGTTCAACGCCACGATCCACTTGTCTGCGGCTGTAACTTCACCCCTGAAGACACAACCACATTGCCCCAGTTCACGCTTATCGGTGATCGTTCTCGAATTCTTTTAACACGAAAGTGTTTTATGCCGGGGTCCACCGAGATTTCAGTGACGTATTTCCGTCACGGAAATGTCGTGGAAAAAATTTACGCGATCAGATGGCAAAGAAAAAAGGTTCCGTCAACGGGCATCGAATCCACGACCGCTCGGTCCGCAACAACAGATGCCGGGCACGCTATCCACTGCACCACGGTCACAGACTCTGGAGGCTTTACAAACGAGCCTTTTATATCTACCACTCTCCCGGTCGGCGGGTTGGTGCTGACCTCTGGGAGTGGTAAGTTAAAGTAATTCGTCATTGCTGCGGCCTCCGCGACTAGCACCTGCAACGCGTTACGCGTCCGTCCCGTTCGGCGCGTTTTCAATAGAAGTTGAATTTTGTCAATGCCTTAACACACTGCGAGGTGGCGATCTTTGCCCAAGCGTAGTAAAAGTGTCGGCCTCGCTCATAGCATCACGCTAATACAAACCGAAAATAGCTCTGCGACGCGCGTCTGCCTCACCTGGCTGTAACACCGCGTTCCACACTCACGCGCTCGCCCCGAGAATATTCGCGGCCGGGGGGCGGCACGACGCGCTTTGCGTTTCCCACTAGTCCGGCCGTGGTGTTCAATCACATTTTTAACATACCGCGGGATGGCAACCACGTTTTGCGTCCAATATAGGCACCGTGCGGTCGAGTTCTCAAGTGTGACTGCAGCGCCAGAACGCACAGCCTAGCGGATAAAGAAAGCAACGTTGAGACGGCCCAGGGACAAAATCAAACGCGATGCGCGTCCCTCCGCCTCTGCATGAGTGTGCAGACAGTAGCCGGGCCAGAAGCGGGGACGCGTGCGAGCGTCTGTTTTCTGCCTGCCCCTAGCGGCCAATATCAGCCAACTTGAGACGGCCCACAGCGAGCAACGCAGCTCCCTCTGGTCAGTGGACGGTGCCTATGCGACGTTCTTCTGGCTATCACACCTCGTTCTCTGATTACGATTTCACCGTTAACTACTACAGCTACCACAAGGCACTGTGTAATCATTTAACATGGGCGTTGGTCGTCGGGATGGAGATGTACCACCAAGCATAAAAGTGGGTGTATCCACGTTAAACGGTGCCATAGCTGCCAAACATCAATATACATTGTGCAAACTCTCCTATATCAATGTATAGTAAAAATTTAGTTACTTCTGTAAGGGCACGCTTTACTTTCGTGTTATTCCGATTCCTATGACGGAGGGATCAACCATCTTTTTTGTTTGTCTGCATGCTTTTGCAGCTTGTCGCCGTACATGAGAATAAAATAAGATCAGCTGGTAGTGTGGCGGCACCTATCGGAGCAGATATCAACCACTCCGCGAGCTTTGTCTTTGTTGCCAGACGGCGTGCTGCCGGGCACACTGGGCCTCCGAGATTGCGCGCAACCTCTCGGCGCGCAATATCGGAGTCTATGACCGTCGAATGCTCTCATGAGCCTCATGAGAGCGCTGCGATCACCGGCGATGCCAGCGTGTCTGTGAGTAGAGGGGGTAAGGCAGGGTGAGGAGGACGGTATAGATATAATTTTCCGCAGTGGCCTGGGTACACGGTGCGTTGCGTAATTTCTGGTGCGAATGATTTAGGGATGCTCTTGCCTAAACGCTGACAAAACTTCAAAAACCCGTTCAGGGTCCCTTTAATATCTCCCGACACTACGGCCCATCCACCCTGCGTTATTTCTCACACAGTTGTATCTCACGTACACCAAGTGTGCATGACTGACTGGTGGCGCTAGCATACGTCTGCATGTGCATATAGCTTTATTGCAATAGCATTTATATGGGCACTCGAGGCGCAGTTTTGCGTCGCCGTTATGTTCCGTATAATGTCCGAAAAGACCCGCACGTCGTATACTTCATGTGCGAGCGAAAGCTTGCGAATGCTGCCAACGGGCGTGCCTCAAGGAAAGATGAAATGCGGTGGCCCGCTCCTGTCGGGCGAAGAAGCATGAAGGGGTGCCGGTAGGGAAGAAGAATCTGCGTCGCTCCAGCAGCTACTGCAAATGTAAACTTCAATCAAAACGCTGCGGTCGTGCGCGCTGGCGCGCGCGTAGTCTCGACTAAGATCAGTAGACGGCTCCTAACCGTGTGAATGCTGAGCACTCACCGCTTATTTCACGTTGAAGCGACAAACAGCATGTAAAGCGCATTCCCCTGAGCCAGCGTTTTGTGGGGTTAGCCGAAATCGGATCCTAAAAAGGTCAGCTTGTAGCCTTACTTCAATAACATTCCACTCCGTTGCTATCCCATTCATTTCTTTGCCCTTGTGGCGAAACTGTGGCTTATTTTGCGTCTTGTTTTCCGCCACAGTGCGCCCTTGCAGTTTATAGTCGGCATTTGCACTGCCTTGCTTTCTTTTCTTGTGCCCGTGTTTGCAGGCATCTATGACGTCACAGATCGCACTGGATGTAGAAGTCCTCTAAATACGAAACGCAATGGTCAGGTTATTAACGTCGTTTAGGTCAACTGCAGTCACTTGAACTAAAACAATACCTTCTGATTTAGAGGGGCGAACATGGACGCGCGTTCTAGCTGGCACTGCTTTTCCTTGAGTACAGGTTCAGTATTCAGCATGCTCCATGCAATAAACTGTACGCTGATGCCACAACTCTCGATAACACTTTGCACTCTCTTACAGCTACCTCCAACCGACAGAAGTTTAACTGAGTTATCTGTTTTTAAAAAAAAAAAACGTATGCCAGCTCCACAACCGCGAAACGTGAGGAAGTGCGGCGCCCGGGAACCCAGTGATTCCCATTCGTAGAGTTCCCGCTGCTCCGTTTATCAGAGCGTCAGTGACGCCAATGTTTGAGGTAAGCATGTGGGGTTTCCCGGGCACGAATAGAATCTTGCTAGGCAGATTCACATACTCGGTGTGCGACGTGTCAGCTACTATTTGCTGCAATTTATCGACTTCCTGCTTGTTACGGCTGTTGCGACACGCGTCGTATGCAGAGAGTTCCGCCATATTTACTTAATGTAGTCGCGTAGCGACTCAGCACCGCGCCAGCACAGCGCCGACGCAGAGGCGGCGCAGGGGAAGGGGCATTCGCTCGCTCGGCGATGCTGTGGCGCCCTCTCTCGCGACCCGCTAAAGTCTACCCTATGTTTGCGAAACGTTTTAGCTATTTAAGCTTAATTAATGCGATTGCTTCATGGCTATTTCGGTTAAATATATTATTTTAGAACCGGGTTTGAGGACTTCTGTGCTGGTTATGACCTGTAGTGAGCGTTTTACTGTGAGCGTGATCACGCTACATGAGATGCATGGATGGACGACAAGCCGGTCCCCTAATTTCTAAAGTGCTCCGCACTTAAAACGCAAACACCAAATCGGGCCTGGTGGCCCGCACTCTGTGACGCTCTGCATGCTTACCTGTTGTGCACAAGTACCAAGGAGGGCACGTTCTTCAGCACGTATTTGGCAGTCTCCAGGAGTGGCCTCAAAGATGAGAACGCTCTGCACCCGGCGAACAGGGCACCCGAATACCGCAGGTTGCCCAAGAGTGCTCGATGAGTTATGAAGGCCCGTTGACCCATGCTCAAACGTCTCGCATCGCCGCTGAGCTTAATGTCATCGGGTAGAGTCCACTTATTTGTAAATGCCGGCTCCAGTTTAAGAATGATAAGGTCTTCACTGTTGGCAAGTTTGTCAGGATCCCCGAGCTCCTCGATCGCTTTCCTCATTAATTCTTGAGGGCTCATGGTATTCAGGGAAGCCGAGAATGTGTTCGTCGTAGTTGATCCTCGCCTGCAATGCATAGAGAACACCGCGGCATAACAAGTAAAAGGCCACACGGTTCCATATGCATTTTCCTAAGACGACTCTAAGGCGAAAACCATCTCTTTCTGAATGCGAAGCATTTCTTAGCGAACCCAAGGCACTTTGAGCGTTTCTATCTATCTATCTATCTATCTATCTATCTATCTATCTATCTATCTATCTATCTATCTATCTATCTATCTATCTATCTAGCCGCCTACGTCTGGGTGCTCTCGTGATCGCCTCCTTAACTTGGTGTAGACCAAAATTGGTATAGGAGGGTAAGATGGTTTGGCGAATATGACTGTCTGGTCACGACATGAAAAAAATTGGCCGCGTATCTGCGTGCTTCGCTGCAAATGTCGTCTGAAGACGATAGAAGATGCGCTGCATGAGACATGGACGCCATCTGGCAATACGTCGGGAAACATGAGTGCTGTGTTGCGGGCTGGTAGTCCCGGCGCAGCAGCAGGCTAAGACCGGCGGTGACCAACGCGACCGGCGGGGGCGCCAGGCAGCCCGAACACGCGGTTTGGCGCGAAGCGCTGAAGCAGAGGAAACGTCCTTACTCAACGAGTACTCTCCACACACTCTTATATTTAAACGTCGCCTGAGTAAAACAGGAATGCCAGAGCGGCGCCCCATGGCATTCGTGCAGTGCAATACAGAACCGAAACCGAAACACAAAAATGAGCTCGTGCAGAGGGCACGGAGGAAGGCAGGATTCAGCGCAGTCGCATTTTCAGCGCAGCTTAAGAAACTAGGGTCTTTAGAATTACGTATGTATGCATTTTCTATTAAAGGAACACACCACGTAATACTTACCTAGTGATGTTGCGCCTCAGATATGCGTAATGTTTGCTTTTTGATCGACAATGTACACAAGTATGAACCTAGTCGGCCGTTCAAGATGACTGGCCCTTGGGCAAGTGGTTCAACTTTGGCCGAGTGGCTGAATCGAGGGACGTGCCGACAAACAGAAAGACAGACAGACAGAAAGACAGACCAAAATTTCTCCGTTTAAGTGTCCCAAGAAAGACTATCGTCTTTAATAACGTGAAAATCACGTCGTGTACCTCGTCCAACCCTGTCCCCTAGACATGTTTGGCACATACCCGTATACCACGGGCCGTGGTATGCGGGTATTCGACACAGGCCTACAGGTGAAGGACAATTGATATCTAAACAGGAACAGCGAGAACGGACATTGGTAATTTAAATGCGAGAGCGTTACGAAATACCGACACCGGCAGCGTAGACCCGACGAATGCAAAGAATAAAAGTTAGGACCCCAGCAGATATCGAACCCAAGCATTCTGCGTCTCAGTCAGTTATTCTACCACGGAGCCACGCCTGGTCCAGAAACTGCCTTGAAAAAGACCGTACGCAGGCGTAACGTCGGCTGAAGTCATTTGTAGTTGTAGTGCTGGCTATCTAATTCTATAACAAAGCAATAAACACTGCATATGTACAGCCGCGATCATAAATTTGGAGACCACGCGATCGCGTGCCGGTGTGCGTGCGCGCGCCGTCTAAAGGCTCGTTGCCTGCTGTCAAGCGCCTCGGAATGCGCATGCGCGACTATTCTATCTCGCTGGCCTGCTTGCTCGCTTGGTGCACGCCCGCACGCTGGCCGATTTTCGAAATTCGTTGCTGCCGCCACCAGTAGTGATTTATCACGAAGCAGCGGCGCAGCAGCCTGGGACTCCTTGGTCCGATCTTGGCGCTGTTTCCGAACTACATAATCTTGAAACGCTTCCGGCGCAGATCGCTATCGCTGGCAGAAAATCACGTTCGAAAATATTCGGCAGGTTCCACGTACCGTGGAAGTCGATGTTATGCGAAGCATGTGGCGAGAAGGTGACCGAGGCGTATTTTTTTTTTACTGAACGAAACGTTACGAAATGATGCTAAAGATCTGTATAAACATTACACGCACACATATATGCTGAAGAGCCGCATATGTGTTATAAACCAGCTGTTTACAGATGGGTAACGCTTCCAACGGCAACGTGGGTATAACCAACGCCAGAAGCGGTAAGCTGATATGTAGTGCCTATGTAGTCCATTATCGAGGAGTAAGTACGCACGTTTCACGAACCAGTGTTCATGTGTGGAAGAGGTTCCTAACAGTTCTTGACCAAGGTCATCATCACCGTGATCAGTGAGCACTAGACGCTGGTCATGACTTATCGGATCCGGTCGCGATCGCGGTGGCGAGGTGTCCATGTGTTGTGAAGTATGAGTTATAGTACAGCTCTTAGAAATCGCGGATGCCTTGGTCATTTCGTCGACAAATTGTCTGTATATAGAGCCGGCGACATGTCGGAATCTGAAGTCACCCATCGCGTTGTGGAGGTTTAGGCCGTTGAGGCTGGTAGGCCTGGATAGGGCTACGTAGACCAACATCAGTGGATGGCGCTTGTCGTATTCGTAGACTTCCTGGGCGCGCGTGGTCTACGTAGCCTAGTCTACAAAGCGGCTGTCAGTCAATCTGTCATCATCCTCGGTCAGCATGAGGCCATCACCCAGCCTCGTAAGAAATGAAGATGACACTGCATCGTTCTGGCGGACTAACTGCACTTTACGCTGCGATGAAGTGAATACCATACGTAACTTTCATTATTGTATTCCTCCGGGGTCGAGCAGTGCTTCAATATAGCTTGCTGAATCATAGGAATACAAATGTAATGCTTATTAGACTGCTATAAAAGCGGAGTCAACACTGGAATCACGGACGTTAATTTGATATGACGCCTGTATTGTAGGACTACCTATGTAGTGTTTATTGCTTTCTTGTAAAATTAAATACCCAGCGCCACAACCACAACTGACGTTGCACCGCCATTACGCCTGCATAGGCTGTTTTTACAAACAGTTTATAGACCTGTGCCCGTATTCTCAAACGATCGCAAAAGGCGATAGTATCGCGTTTGGTGACGTAGAATTTGATGCGTTCAATAATAAAAAAAAACACTTGCCTGTGACGTCATTGTTGCAACTGGCCGTTGGTAATACGAATGTCTCACAACACAGGAGTGAGCGCACCGTGTGAGAGCAGAACAACCCGAGTGCGGCGTTTTCGAGCGTGTGCTGCTGCTTCTACGCAGTGGCCAGGCTTGGCCGGCTTGGCTGTGGCTACTTGAAGTATAAGACGTGTTGAAAGTGCTTTCAACGTTTTTTTTGTTCGATTATTTAATGCACAGTATAATATTTAAACAATGCAACTTTGCGTGAAACGTATTTTCGTTGAGAGTTTAACACGGCGTACTCGGAGAGTTCAGCTGTAGCGTGCCGCCGCAGCGACATCGTCTCAAGTTCTCAACATGTTGCCGGCTCGCGATAAGCCACGCGAGCAACGCACGGTTCATGTTCCTGGGGCGTTCAAACCACGAAAAAACACGCGCAGGCAAAGAACGAGTGCTGATAACACCCCAAGGTAATGCTCGATGAAAGCTTCAGCGTAAAAAATGCTGCGTATATCCACCGAGGATCGAATAGTAGAAGCTACCGCCTACGCCACTGAAATGCTAGACTTCACCACGAACCGACGGTTAACGGTGCCTTCGTTTATTGCAAGTATGTCGAGAATACCGTCGAGCACCATGACGCAAAATTGACGTCGGCGGAATTACCAGATGGCGCCCTAACTTTTCCGGTTTGCTCAATAGCCAATCAGCGCGCACCAAAGGCGATACATTTGCGATTGTCGCCTTTTGAGAATACGGGCCCTGGCGTGGCTTTGGGGTAGAATATCTGATTGCCACGCAGAATGCTTGAGTTCGATTCCTGCTTGCATCATGATTTTTATTCTTTCCATTCGTCGGGTCAGCGCTGCCTATGTCGGTTTTTCTTAACGCTCTCGCATTTAAATTACCAATGTCTGTTCTCGCCGCTCCTGGATAGATATAAACTGTCGATCACCTGTGGCGCATATCCGAACACCGCGGCCGGTGGTAAACGGGTATGTGCCACACGTGTCTGGAGGAAAGGGTTTGACGACGCACGCGACAAGATTTTCACGTTATTCATGTCATGACCACACAGTCATATTCGTCAAGTCCTCTTACCCTCCCATGCTAATTTTGGTTTACACCAAGTTAAGGAGGCGATCACGAGAGCCCCCAGACGTAGGCGGCTAGATAGATAGATAGATAGATAGATAGATAGATAGATAGATAGATACGCAGATAGAAACGCTCAAAGTGCCAGAGGTGCGCTAAGAAATGCTTCGCATTTAAAAGCGTTAGCCGTTCAGTCGAACATGTTCATGTATTTTTACTGTGTCATCACGTGTCCCTTGTGGCGAACAAACACGCTCTTTCTAAAGTCTTACTCAGCGAAAGGTAAATAATAAGTTTGGCGTATTGCCGGTTCGCCTTCCACAAGCGTGCCGCCACGAGTGCTGTTCGAGGAAAGGAAGCGAATAGCAGAGTTTTTGAGGGCCTACCACAGCGCCATATCTGCAATCTGTTCAACGAATCTCGGTCAGCAACAAACAGATCTCAGGGAGCGCTTGTAGCAACAAATATAACGCACTCCCTTTAACACAAGCACGGCGAAATATTGCCTGCTGGGCAGACACCTCAACCCCCATTGCTAGGAGACACTTCCATTCAACGCGAAAGGGCCGTGGCTGCTGTGCCGTCAGCATTACTGGCGGCTGCGATCGCGAATTCCGTTAACCGGCCCGCGAGCCGGCGTGCAGCAAGCGAGTAAGTAGGCAAGCGTGACAGAATGGCTGCGCATGCGCAATCCGACGCTCTCGACAGCAGGCAACGAGCCGTTAGTCGGCGCGCGCATGCGCCCCGCCAGGCGATCACGTGGTCTCCAAAATTATGAGCGTGACTGTACAATTGAGGCAGTAGAGACGTCACAGGAAAGCGGTACTAGCGCGGATGAGAAGGGGGATCGGTGTGTCGGCGGCAACAAAAACTTTTGCAGGGGAAAGTGGCGAGTCGACTGCAGCAGTGATGGTCAGAGTCACATGACGACGAGAACCCGCCTTCGGCAAGGGCACAGTCGATGGCAGCATGGTGAGTGCAGAGAAACTCCCAGCCCCGTATAATGTGTAGCATCGACATTAGACGGCGAAAAACAAGGTCATGTAGAGTTCGAAAGCTGCGCAGCTCTTGCCTCCGGAACTGCGGCTTCTAGTTTTCTTCAGGGACAGGGCGAGGGCGTCGTAGCAAAGGGGAAAGGAAACGGTGCCGAGGTGAAGGCCACCGGCTTCTGTTGAAGCTGGCGAGTAGAAAATGTGTCCCATGGATACATGTGCGCGCGCGCGCGCGCGCGCGCGCGTGTGTGTGTGTGTGTGTGTGTGTGTGTGTGTGTGTGTGTGTGTGTGTGTGTGTGTGTGTGTGTGTGTGTGTGTGTGTGTGTGTGTGTGTGTGTGGCGCGCGTGCGTGCGCGCAACGTCAAGCGGCATAATTTTATCGGGCACAGTGTACAAATCTGCTATCTAGGAGAGAAGAGAGGTCGAGGAGTAGAAATGGCGTCTCTTCTTCTCAGTCACTCTTCCTCTAAAATAGCTCTAAAATTGGTCATAACACTTGTACCACAATGTCCACTAATATTTAAAGTAACACCCTGCAGCGTTTTGCGTCCACATGAAAATAGAAGCACGTGAGCACCGCAGCGGAAGAGTCGACACACCAGGACTTTCTGGATTTGGTGAATGCGACGCAGCTGCAGCGTGCCAAATAGGATTACAGAAACGCGTTCCTGCCGCCGCGCTCGAGCTCCGTAGACGCACAGCAGTGTTTCAAGAAGCAGGCAGTAGGCATAGACAAGTCGCGGCATGGAGGAAAGAAAAAAAAATTACAGCATATCCACGGGTGAATGATGAAGAGCTTGGGCGAAGCTCCTGAAGCAATCATGTTTACACCGTGAAATGTTCAGTGATTTCGCCCAGCAGTAATCAAAGCGATACGCCGCTTTGATTACTGCTGCGCTTGCTTGGCGGCAGCCTCTCGAGCTCGCACCTCGGGATCCTGCCGACGAGCACGAGACGAAGCGGCCATCCGCACCCGGCGCTCTTCGTCGTCTATGGTCCGCCAAGCAGCACCATCCGGCAAGCGCACTCCTCCACGTACGGCGGCGATCAAGGAGAATGAGAGATAACGGGCGCAGCAGCCAATCTGAGAGCAGCGGCACCTATAACGCCATCTAGCGTGCAGGGTGCCGCTGCTTTTTTTTTTGCACACATATTGCACACATCTCTATGGGACAGCGCCATCTAGTATATCGTCACCCAACTGCAGTTTGCATGCATCTCTATGGGACAGCGCCATCTATTGAATGATACGGGAGACGCGACGGCGGGGTAACGCCGGACGGAGCGACGACCGACCAGATGATGCTATAAGGAGCTTCGCCCCTAAAAAAATAGGAGGGAGCACGCCTAGCGTTCACAAGCCAAGCTCCTCTGAATCCGCTTGCTCCTCACGTTCGTGGCTCATTTCCCATGATGCACCTGTTTCATTTCCTTTCTTGACGGGCTCATGAACAAAAAAATCACAGCATATCCACGGAGTGAATGATGATGAGTGGGCGAAGCTGCGGAGGTTCATCGGTAAACCGTGAATCTTCCGTGAATTCTGCCCAGTACATCATCACCGACGTGAGATCGGGCGAGTTTATACTAAATGTTCGATGAGTTATGACTACTTGCAGCTCACTTTAATTTAACATGTACGCTGTGAATTTTCATTGTTTTGAAAACCGTTGCTTTAGAAAACATCTGGCATCTTTTGTTAAGCAGCTGGCGTCTTTTCGTTTTGCTTTAGAAACATCTGGCATTCTTTCGTTTTGCTTTTAGAAAACATCTGGCGTCTTTCGTTGGTTTATTTCATCAATCAACGGCGTTTTGAGCAAAATATTTATTGTTTAATCACGCACAGGAGAAATCTCACCAGGCACTACCTCGGAGGTAAACAATGGCTGCTAATGGGAATGAGAGACAGAAGTCGGCTTTTAGCTAACACTTACACTTCTACTTCTACTAACGTTTCCTACTGGAACATGCCAATGACTGCTAATGGGGAATGAGAGACAGAAGAATTCGGCTTTTAGTTAACGCGCACGCTGCGAATTTTTTATTGTTCAACAACGCACAGGAAAAATCTCCCACCGGCACCACCTTGGAGGTCAAGATCTGGTACTAGCGTTACGACTGGTTACCACTACTACGACTACGAGGGACGAACGGGTGCCGCCTTAAGGAGCTTCGCCCCTAAAAAATTACACAATCTCCCGCTAAAGGGGACCATGAGGCGATGCGAAGCCGGAGCACTTCCACGATCGCGTTCCGTTGGCGTTCGTTGGGCATGCTACCGACCTCGCGTCGTGGAACGCGAAGAGGGACGCTACGCACGTCGTATCTTCCATCTAGCCTGGCCGTTAATTGTCACAGGGCGAGCGGGGAACGCGGTCGACAGGCGGGCGAGAGGGGGGCAGCGTAGGAGAGGAAAGAGAAGGGGAGGGGACGCTCATGCGCTCGAGCTCATCGCGGCGTTGCGCAGGAGAGGATTTCGGCATGCCTAGCCCGTGTTTCAGAGGAAGAGTGGAAAGGGAAGTGGAGAGGGGAAGAGGAGAGGGGTAGAGGACAAGGGGAATGGTGAGGGGGAATGGAGAGAAGGTGTGTGGAGAGGGTATGCGCATGAGCAGTAAGGGTGGTCACGCCGCATACCACCACCGGATTGAGCTCCGCCTTAAGATACTTCGCGTCTAACAAAATTTGACTCGCGCGCGCCTAGCGTCGACAAGCCAACCCCCTCGTACGCCGCTCCCCCATCGTAATCCAAAACTCACCGCTTGCCTATCACGTGAGGGTGCTCATTTCCCAGCATGCCCCTGTTTCATTTTTTTTGCTGTGCTTCAAAAATGTCACCTGACGCTCCCTCCTAGTTTTTTTTTAATTCCTGCATGAGTCGCGGTAGCAGTGCCAGTAGTAAGAAGCACGACTTGTGTTCCGAAAAGTGACCTTAGTAGTCAGCTTCACAGTTCATATGCGAAAGTCTGTCAAACGGTTCGCCTAATACCATTAGCCTTTCGGGGCAATAATGATGTACGTACTACGATGCACAAGAATCTCATAAAAGTATGTTCCAAAATGAGAACACGCCTCACAACATTGCCTCGCAAAGGCAATGTTGACGGAATCGTCCTCTTCTTCCAAGAGGTGAGGCCCACTTTATCGCTCACTTCAATATCGTGTGGAGCATTTGCACCACTGCTTTTATTATTGCGCGACAGTCTGGATATTTTGCAGACGGTGCTCGCTGGGCCCTGCCACTCTGAGGTACAGGAATTATACAACGGCCAATAAAGAAACGGCGTAGAACCAGAAGCGGTGCACGCGCCGGAGTACCGTGAAACAAAAATAACACAGCTCATGTTAGCAAACCATTCAAACTGCAGATGGTTGTCTGAAGTTGCTTGCTCACCAAGTGAGCTTACGCACGAGGCTTGCGTCTTACGAACGCAAGCTGTTACAAGCAGTCGATACTTACCTGCTAATCAACGCTGGAAGAGCAAGCCGCGGCAAAGGCGTCCCGCTGAAAACAAAGGTGTGGCCTGCCGAACGCGTCTCTGCGTCGGCGATCACGATAGCCATTGCTCCCTCCGGCACGTAAGCGATAGTGGCGCTGCACGTCTCTGAAAAACCCGTTGATCTTGGTGGCTCGAAGGTCAACGCTCGGTTTCTAAGGGAACCGTCATGAAATTCATCCATCGATTCATCCAACTGGCTCGCATGGTCCTCTAGCCAGCCTGTGCATTCGATTTAGCCAAGGAGGATTTAAAAAAATTGTCACTTAGCTCGGCTATGACAGGATATACTTAGCGTGAGCTAAGGTTCAGTTGATTATTCTTAGCCCTCCTGGTTGTCTAGAATTACCTTGATTATCATGCTTACTGCTACTTCAATGACAAACACATGGTGCACACCTTATATGACACATCTATAGGCACCCTGCAATGCAGTTTCCGAGATACGATGATAGCGCCAAAAAACACAGCCTAGCGAGTGGACGCAGCAAAATCGAGTGTCTATCCTCCGCATCCTCTATGTTCAGAAACGCTCCTTGACTTGAACGTGACTTGCCATCGCCTCAATGCAGTGAGTTTGAAACGCGTTTGTAGCGTTTCTGCTGCCTTGGCACAGCCTGAAAAGAGCGCGTTCTAAACGCGTTTGTGCTGCATTGAAGGCGGTGGCAACATCCCTGAGATGATTACGAACGCACGTAGGAAGCGTTCGTTGAAAGAGGCGCCCAGAAGGGAGACACTTGAGCGCGTCGATGTGTCCAGCGAGCGTTTCATTTTCTTGGTATCCCTGGCGGCTGGTGCCCTCAACACTCAGGCGTTCGATAAGAGCTCCATCGCGCCCTCTGGTCAGTGACGTTTGCTCAACGCCATTTCGCTATTGCCACAAATGTCAGTGTAGTAACACGCTGCCGTCTCTATGGCCCCAACGCCCGGCGCAGCGTCGGCGTTAGGGGCACAGAGACGGCAGCGTCTCGTGCGCGATCAACACGTCACAGACCTTGCTCGACGGAGAGGGACGCTATCGCCCGTGGAGCAGTTTGCGCGTTCATGCAGTGGCAGCAGTGGACGCACGCGGCCAGTCGACGCTGCACACGCGACAGGGACGCGATTAGCCCGCCCGCAACCACAGGCTCATAGCGTTAGTGTTCCAGCGTTCCGGTGCGCCAGCTGTGTGACATCACTGCTCCTGGCGCATGCGCAGCACGGCTCTTCTACATGCGCGCGAAACCGCTCCGGCTCGACCAGTGTAGCTAACGCTACAAAAATGTTCGAGTGGAAGCTGTCGCAACCCACGGTTTGCTACCTGGTTTGTCTCAGAATCATGCTCTTTTCGTGTGGTGCCCGCTCAGAAAAAAAGTGGTTTTCCTCTGTCAATGTAAACGCTAGGCTAATTATGATATAAGAGATCGTTGTTCCCGACAAAGGTAATCCATCGAGATAACTATTGATGGCTTGATCTCCAACGAAGTTTGCCCTGACTGCCGGGCTTCTTAAAGAAACATGTAACCCAAAGGCACACGTCGAGCACTATGCGTCCCAAATAGCGTCTGTGAGGAAAACGCTGCTTTTTCTTCGCTACACGCTAACTTTTTACTGGGGTAGTGTGTCGTCTGGCGCTGGAAACGTGGCTCTTTTTGCGATGACAGCCTGCGGTACTAGAGCTATTCTAGTACACTATAACTAGAGCACACCGTACTACTTTGTCGCCACCTGGCACCGTCCCATGAAGTAATTTATGGTTATCTGAGATACGAAGCCTCCGAGATCGGTAGTCGTAGTTGCCGCGCTGGTCGTGCGTGCACGTTGGAAACTTGTTGATTGTTCCCTTCTGTTTCTCATGACACGTGTTAGCGAATTTTTTCGCGTGCGTGGCAGCACAGTGTTTCAGGAAGCCTGATGCATTCACGTTTTTGCAGACCGATTGGAATTGCGGACTTATTCACATAGGATAAATGCAACACCCCGAATACATCGCGGTGCATTTAGCTGCATTCCTGCGCTTTGGCGCCCCTTTGAGGAGTAAAATCTCTAAAGAAATTGAGCAGCATTCGTCATTGAGCGTTGTATTTTTTTGTCCACAACCTTGCGACTGCTCTTCTGGCTGATGCAGGTGACGGGTGGTCGTGCAGCTCACCTGATGCTGTTAATGTTGGCCTTCCGGACCTCCTCGTGTGTTTCGACGCATAACTTCACGTTACTGTGACAGCTAGACAAGCGTACATATGCATGGCATGAACAGCGATTGTGTTTCGACGCATAACTTCACGTTACTGTGACAGCTAGACAAGCGTACATATGCAAGGCATGAACAGCGATGTGCTTTTTTATGCCTTTGCAATCAAAACAGTAAGCATGCAGACGATCCGGGACGCTGCTCTGCGATAGGAATTGTGCAAGCTCAGACGATGCAGCAGCATCTTTATTTATTGCAATAATGCAACCAAATGTGTTTAAATGTTTGAATCTTGCAAATATATTTAGCTTCAATCGCCTTACGTGACCATTTGACTCAAGAACGGCAGAAATTTCCGCAATTCCAATTTAAATTTCGCGCGCCAGGCACACCGTTCGATCGTGGAGCCCTGCTGGTGGCGTCATCACAAAAGTGACCACCGTTCTCCCATTGGTTAGCTGCGAAGACGGCACACTACCCCATCTAGTCACCATATTTTTACCTTGCCACTGGTGGCGGATTCCTGGCTTCACGTTGGAGGCCTAACTTCCAATCCAGCATTTTTTTCCTCCTTGGATTTAGCGACCTTGCCTCGCGGTGATATTTCCGATGCATTTCTCTGCAACGACGCGTTGAATAAAATTATACGCACTGGTATAGTTCCTCTATCTTTTTGTGGTCTTATTGACAAGTCCTTATATTCTGAACGCGGCCCATTCACATACGGGACGCTGTGAGCATTTCCCATATTACAAGCGGGAGGAACGCAGCCCTTAGGCGGCTGTTCTCGTTTTTCGGGTCCGCGTTATTCGAGAATTTGAAAATTGGGGCCCCAAGGAGCTTGAGCACCCAAAAACAAAACGTTTGCAAGCCACCAGGGCGCATGTGCAGAATCCAAGCCACTCTTCGGTTCTGCCCAAAAATTGTAAACTAGCGTGGCTCCCCAAGGCGTCTAGGGTCGCCAGCGAGACGACGCAGACGCAGCGCGGGCCACGACCAACACCAACTATAGCCGGTGACAGCCTAAGAATAAATATAAGCTCTGCGCACGAGGCCGCATTGCTCATATTTTGCACGCGTTCCTGCTACAAATGAAATAGTTCCTAAGCAATGGCAATAATTTTCAAGCATACAAACATTATCTTGCAATACTCCATTGATGTTGAAATAGAGAAAGCAAATTTAGATAAAAAGAATTGTGAATGCACGGAGTTCAGCGTCAGCTTCACAATATAACTGTTCTTTAACCCCCCCCCCCCCCCTCTGTGGTCATCTCGGAGTCTACGAAGAGTAATGTGCATCTCAAAGGCGCTGTTTCTGCGCAGTACCTATTTACGTATTAAAAGAAAAAGTGACAGATTTAACGTAACATATGAAATAAAGGAATCGTTTTTTTACCATTTTACAAAGCAAAACAGCGACATTAATCACATTTAATAAGGTCATTTGTACTTTTTTTACGAAACCTTTGCTTCCTATTTTCTCACTGTATGCTAGAGCCATGGCAACTGTGACTCAAGACGAAGTATGGCGAAGTGGTCCGAGATTGCATTCGTGAATTTTGACTCTTGTGTTGCCGTAAATACCGCATTTGCGTCTCTAGTCGTCGTGCTTGTCATCGCGTTTGAGGTAAACGCCAAGGCTTCCTTTGACGTCTTGTTTCACAGAAATAAATGCGTGTAGCACACATGGTTTTTTAACACTGGTGGTCATTGAATGCGTTGCCGTTACGTTCACGCCAAGCAGATGTACGTGGCATACAATTGCGCCGCATGGTTGACTAAACGCCAAGCAGATGTACGTGGCTAAATTGGCGTTGACTAAAAGCTTTACATGGGATTGCACCGCCGCAGTGGGCATTACAGCAGGGGGCCCCTACCTTATATATATGTGTATGTCTGTGCGAAGGTATATATAAATATATATATATATATATATATATATATATATATATATATATATATATATACTTAAAAAAAATCAAGCACGTAGGAAAAATTGTTCAGTAAAGGACTGACGTTTCGGCCGCGGGACCGGCCTTCGTCGGAGTGATGCGAACATGCGACGGTACCGTTTTTTTTTCATATGGCGGTACCGTCGCATGTTCGCATCACTCCGACGAAGGCCGGTCCCGCGGCCGAAACGTCAGTCCTTTACTGAACAATTTTTCCTACATGCTTAATTTTTTTGAACTTTTACTTCCGGGTCCTTTGTTAGCACTTTATTGTTTATATATATATATATATATATATATATATATATATATATATATATATATATATGTATATATACACGTTGATTGTGAAGAGGCTGTCTTTTGTTGCCGTAAGACAAATAGGAGTAGTATATGCACTTCTACAACAACCGTTTACTTGTTAACGTTTTCATCGGAGACCGATCTTCATTACGGCAAAATTTACGAGGCTTCAATGCGCTTTTATAGCATCGTCCTCCGAGCAGGTAGAGAGAGAAAAAATAGAAAAATCGTACAAATGTAAAAGTGAAAAAGTGAAAAAATGAGCAGCCAAAAGACCACGCGTATACTCTCGGACATAAAAAAAGACGTGCATCCTCGTGGGAAAAAAAAGGAAAACATATAAAGGTATACATAAATAATCCCTGTGGACACAATGAGTAAGTGCACTTTTCTCGTCCATTGCCAAGCCCCAACTCTCCGACTCCCCCCTCCTCATTTGTTCCTGAAGCGTTATGAGGGGGTGAGGCTTCACAGAAGGGATGAGTGTTCAAAAAAGGGTCTACGAACTATAAGCTTCACGAGAGTCTATATACTGGAGTTTAATATAAAAAAATTATCACTGCGTAATACCTGTGCACAATACACGCGAAATGCAAAAAAAAGGTCAGTTTCACCGCAAGGTCGAAGCAATGAATGCGACAGCAACAAATTGTAGTGTTATACGAAGTGAGGCAGGCAACTAGCTGGTTTGTATCCGATCTCGCGTAACTACAAAACACTGGTGTAAGAGAAGACGGCCGCTCCAGGGAGAGATGCTCTGTCCGCATAGTCACTTCGCGTTGAGAGCGCAGCACGTAGAAGGGTATCGCCAGCTGTGATGGCTGTCGAGATAGCGCGCGCTCCAGCGATCGTGACCTTTGTTAGGTTCAAAGTTCAATGTTGCTGCTCGCGCGACCCCCCCCCCCAACCCTATCGCGTCTTTTCATGCTCGTTAAAGGCGGGCGGGCGTTTCTTGTCTGCTTCGACGGCAGGCCTCCCAAGCGGGGTGATGTTATCGCATGCACCCTCCGAGCGACGGAAATGGGCCGGCTCGTTTGATCTCTGCTTCTGCCGCGTTCGTCGCCCCCGCTCGCGCGCTTTTACCCGCTGTAGAACATACGATGCGCGGGGGGTTCTTATCAATTTGGACTTCATACGGGAGGGACATGACAGCGATGGCAGCAACCCGTCGAGACTCTCCATATAATTGCTATCGCAATAATATTACAACTCAGCAATGCAGCCATTCGTCCTTAGTTTCCTTCTTTCAGGGGCCGGAACATAGAAAAAGAAGTTTGACAAAAAAAAGAGGAATTACGGAACGACAGTTTACCAACCTCTCACAATGGGAAAATTTACTCTCACTGCCCCTTTCGTCGTTCAGTTCTCGGCAGCCTCGTTCACAGTAGCAGAAATGTTCACGACGAATGTAAGAGTGTTGATAACCTCCATAACGAGCGCCGGTGTTACAAGCTTACCAGGATTTGAGAGGGAGACAGCATTGTATGCGGTACAGTTGTTCTTCTGTACTTCCGAGTTTGTGAACTTCCCATAATGCGTCACACTTGCCCTGCGAAGGAAGTGACAGTTGCCATGATCATGTGTGGCCGTTAAGCACGAAATTTACCTGAAACGTTCCAGTGCAACACCAGTATGAAACTCCACGAAAGTTTTGTTCATACTGAGCATCACATAAACTTCGCATTGGATATCAGAATTCTCCGTCGTGAAAAAGGTCAGCGTCGGTTCATGAGTGCTAAAAAACTGCAACAAGAAGCTCACATATTCGTTCATACTAGACGTGTGCGAATATTCAAAAATTTCGAATAACGAAACGAATAGCGTTCTATTCGATTCGGTACTCGAATCTAACAGCTCATATTCGAACTACCAAATATTTTAACAGCGAAGCTGTTTGGCAGTTCGTTCCTTGTACAGCGAACCAAAACACTATCATCATCAAAAATGGGTATGTGCCACAGAAATGGGGTTAATCGCACCACTCACCACTCCATTCTCATAAACGGGCATGGGCTACTGAAATTTAGTAAATCCTACTACCCACCACTGGTCCACTAAACATGAAGAAGGCAACAGTTAGCCCAACAAATGGCTGTGAAGCGACGGCGGCGAGCCGAGGAGCCCGAGTACGTACAGCGAGAGAATACTAGGTAACGGAAAAAACAACGGCGGCTGCGAGAAGACCGCGAAGAGATGGAAGGTCTACGCCAACGACGACGTGCCCGTAAATTTATGAAAGATGCGAACGCATGTTTTCAGCGCGAGGTTCTGTCTCTGCAGTTTGGACATCTGTGTCGTAACTTTGACTGTCTGTGGTTTAACTCGAACGTATTTACGCTGACAATCAACGTAAAAACAACCTAGCATCACCTAGCTGAAGCCCAGCGACGACCTAAAAGCAACGTAGAGACAACCTGCATCACCTAGCAAAGGCCTAGAAACAACCTAGAAGCAACCATATTAACCTTCAGAATTGTCCAGTTTCGCTGTTTCAAGCCTTGCGCGGCTTAGTGCAAGCTTCGCCAGTCTTTTTTCGAATACTTTTCGAATAATCAGCAGCGATGGGAAAACCCCAAAGGCACAACACATTGGAAGAGCAACAGATCATTTCTCTTGTTTTAATTAGTGAATCACCAACATGCATGCAGTTCAAGCTTTCACGGCACTATCGAAGCTTTACTCCCCACCAAACCAAAGATTTTTGCTTTAAACTCCGGTGTTGCCGAAGCGAATGTGTCCTCAGTGCACTATCGTTAAATGAGATTCAAGATGTTCATTCTTGAAATATTATTAAATGCGAAGCATTTCTTAGCGAACCTTAGGCACTTTGATCGTTTCTATTTACGTATCTATCTATCTATCTATCTATCTATCTATCTATCTATCTATCTATCTATCTATCTATCTATCTATCTATCTGTCTGTCTGTCTGTCTGTCTGTCTGTCTGTCTGTCTATCTAGCCGCCTACGTCTGGGTTCTCTCATGATCGCCTCCTTAACTTGGGGTAGACCAAAATTGGCATGGGAGGGTAAGAGGATTTGACGAATATGACTGTCGGGTCATGACATGAATAACATGAAAATCCTGCCGTGTACGTCTTCAAACCCTTTCCTTCAGAGAGTTGATGGACAGTTGATATCTACCTAGGAATGGCGAGAACAGAGATAGGGAATTTAGATGCGAGAGCGTTAAGAAAAACCGACATCGGCCGCGTTGACGCGGTGATGCAAAGAATAAAAATTAGGATCCCAACAGGAATCGAACCCAAGCATTCTGCGTGGCAGTCAGCTGTACTACCACAAAGCCACACCAGGTCTAGAAACAGCTTTAGAAAAAATACCCTGCGCAGGCGTAATGTCGGTGCAGCGTCAGTTTTGTTTGTGGTGCTGGCTATCTAATTTTATAACAAAGCAATAACACTACATATGTGCTCCTCCGATACAGGCGTCATGTCAGGTTAGGTTGTATGGTTCCGATGTTGGCTCCGCTTTTATAGCAGTCTAATAAACATTACAGTGGCATTCCTATGATTCAGCAAGCTACATTCAAGCGTTGCTCGAGCCCGGAGGAATGCAATAACGAAAGTTACGTATTATATTCACATCATTGCACCGTAAAGTGCACTTGATTTCGATAATACTGACGTATGTTCTCTAACGTGAGGGCTCACATTACGTCGCACTCCAGTGTTGTCGACGTGCCTAGTAAGCCTACGATGTGCACAGAGCTACTACAATTACAAAACACCTCGATCCACGTCGTAACGCTTGGCTCAAAGCGATAAAGTACAGCATAGAAGTACGCGCTGACTGCTTCGCATGAAACCGATTCCCACAAGGAGTGGGATCTGCCGAATTTTCTAACCTCTAGGTATTAGTGTTATAAAAAAGCTGGTGGCAAAGTGCCAACTAGAATACTGAAGTAACTACTGTACTCACCCTACAGTTAAAAAATACACCGAAGGCTCTAGTCGCTACTTGTACGAATACGAGCTTACCTCAGTTTACATAGTTGTGGTATCTTTTTTTCTGTTAATTGTAATGCTAATGTTACTTCGTTAAAGTTTGTGAATATTTTTCTGAAATAAAAATTTGCAGAATTCTATGCCTGTATTGAAAACGGTTGCCTTGCTATTCGAAAACCGTTCGAATAGTATTCGATTTGTATTCGTATTCGATTCGGAAAGATCACTATTCGATTTGTATTCGATTCGGTTCTAAATTTCACTATTCGCACACCCCTAGTTCATAGTGATCGAATGCCTATTCC
The DNA here is from genome assembly GCF_013339695.2 of Rhipicephalus sanguineus. Lineage (NCBI taxonomy): Eukaryota > Metazoa > Arthropoda > Arachnida > Ixodida > Ixodidae > Rhipicephalus > Rhipicephalus sanguineus. The sequence continues at coordinate 87,068,282 of NC_051186.1, forward strand.
GCAAGTTCGCGAAACCCGAACTGTAATGAATGCCGCAAGATGAACAAGGAAGGAAACAAGTAACAAAACTGTGAGAAAAACTAATTCCGGCAGATCCCACGCATTGCGGGAATCGATTTCATGCTGTGCATGAAGTGGCTAGCTTCCACGATGCAAGAAGCAAGTAAGAATTTTTCCACAATGCAACCAAGAATTTGGTGCATAGCCAGTGGTGCCTATGCAGCTTTTTTTTTTTTTTTTTGCTTTTAGCCAAGCGGTACGAGGTGGATCGACGAGTTTCTTGCAAATTGTGTGCTCACCAGGCACGCGGGCTATAATCTGTAGCTTATGTTCCGACGTAACGTCAGCGTTCACGTTAGTGCACGTGAGTGCTGGCGTTAACGCACAGCCATCAGTTTTATCGAAACGAAGTGTACGCTACGTTGCAATGGTGCCCATAACACAACTAGCGATCGTTGGCGTAATATTCCACCGGGAATCAAACAACGCTTGACTATTGCTTACAGCACATATGTAATGCTTATTAGATTACCATAAACGTTGTGGCCAACACTGCAACCGTAATGAACGCAGCCGCGACATGACGTCCGCATAGGGTGTCTTCCTAAGCAGTTTCATGCGCTGGCGTGGCTCTGCTGGTAGAATACCCGTGTGCCACGCAGAAGGCTTGCTTTCTTTTCGGGAGCTTGAATTGCGATTTTTATTGCTTGCTTCTATCGCGATTTCTAGCTCACCGACAACGTCGCCGACGCCGGCACAGGTATTTTCTGTGACACTGGCTCTTAAGGCTATCGCGTTACGAGTTATAATGTCTATTCTTGTCGTTCCTGGGTTGATGGAGACAGTAAATCACCTCTTGGCGCACATCCGCGTTCCACAGGCCAGTGGTTTGCGGCTATGCGTTACACGTAAATATGGCAAACGGCTTCATGAGGTACACGGTAGGTATGTCAGTAGAATGCATGTCATAACTTCTCAGCCATGTTCGGCGCACACCAATACCCACTTGCACCAATTTTCGTATGTAACAAGGTAAAGGAGCCAGGACACCCTAATTTTCGATCATAATCTGTGTTATGTGGGTTAATCTTTGTGCGTTAACAAACGAGCCGGAGAAAGCCCAGCAAATTTGGTCGAGCACTTAAGTTATAACTTGAATATTTTTTAAAAACATGCGAGCGGCCTTGGAATTAGGCAAAACTGGCGCATTCGCGAGCCGTGACGTAACAAGCTGCTTGCTGCGCGAGCGTCTGCATTACGGAGAGCAATTATTGTTCCGTGGTCAGCTGAGCGTAGAATCGAGGTATTTCGGCTTTAATCCGCTTGGCATTGAAATTGAACGATCTGCAGCAGCTGCAACTTTTGCAGAAGACGACAGCTCCGCTCCATGCGTAATATAACAATTTGATGGGTTTAACGTCCCAAAACCACGATATAATTATGAGGGACGCCACAGAGGATGGCCCTGAAAATTTTGACCACCTGGGGTTCTTTAACGTGCACCTAAACCTGAGCACACAGGCCTCAATCCTTTTCGCTTCCATCTAAAATGCGGCCGCCGCGGCCCGCATTCCATCCCGCGACCTTCGGGTCAACAGTCGAGCACCACAAGCACTAGACTACCGTGACCAGTCACCGCTCCAGGCAGCATATGACGTCACACACGTCATGGCAATATGACGGTTGCTGGCGGTGGGCGGCGTTTATAGCCAGTGACTTCTAGGGCTTATTTTGCAAAGAAATACTTTTCCTATATGTGTAGGCACTGTAGACCCTCTGCTTGCATTTTTCGCTGAAAGCTACTGTTGGGTGACCATGTCATCGCCCTTTTAAGGAGGTGACGATGAAAGCACCCAAACGTACGCGGCTAGATTAGATAGATAGATAGATAGATAGATAGATAGATAGATAGATAGATAGATAGATAGATAGATAGATAGATAGATAGATAGATAGATAGATAGATAGATAGATAGATAGATAGATAGATAGATAGATAGATAGATAGATAGATAGATACGCCATGAAAGTCTTGGTGGACCCGGGCATAAAACGCTTGTGTGTTAAAAACGAAACGCCACCCTAAATTCCTAAATGTGATACAGACATCTTTGAGATAGTCTACGTTCAATTTGTAAACAACTATTTCGCTCTGCAAGAAGAATCAGGGTGTACATATCCATACTTTCTCTTGTTATATTAGGTGTAGCGCCTCGACGCCGCCCTAATACAATGGCATCGCGCGTCAGTCCCACCGTCGTCGGGAGCAGCAGAAAGAACGTAATGATTATGGGTGAGACTCCTCACATCCCCTTCCTCATTGAAATCATAGCTGCAGCTTTCTTCATTTCGAAGTAAAGGTTCTACACAGCGGGTGAACTCTGTTACCATAAATTCAGCAGAAAAACACCGTTTCAATTTCTGAGCTAGCTTTCCCCGAGAACGTACTATATTCACGATGCGAACTTGTTTTGCACCACGGCTGTCTCACAGCATCTGTGGTCTATAAGCAGCCAGACGAATACAAGCTTTTCTCGGAGCAGCATTGCCTGCCAAAGCATATTTCTGCTTTGTTATTCCACAATATCACGAAATTCAGGCCGTTCCAAATTGTAATTCTCTATGTATTCTCTATCTAAATCAGTTGCCGAAGACGCGCGAATCGCGAAACTCGGCGAACGCGATTGTTTTCCATGCCTCAGCTGTTGGTATTCTCCACAGCGTTGGGCAGTGAAACGAAACTGCCACTGGGCTTCTAAGGCGATTTCAGCCACATAATCGGAGCCACACGTTCGAATATAGCACCGTTCCCAACACACCTACAAAACGTGAGGCGCTTGTTTGGAATGCTTATCACGTCCCCAACAAGTGCACGTTATGCATGTCACAGTCAAATCTGCTTCTCAACAGCTGGTATTGCACGTAGGCAAGTGCATCTGTGCATGCATGCACATCATGCTATTAATTGAACCGTAATGCAATCACCGTGAAGGCATCGATACGTAGATAGATAGATAGATAGATAGATAGATAGATTAGATAGATAGATAGATAGATAGATAGATAGATAGATAGATAGATAGATAGATAATAGATAGATAGATAGATAGATAGATAGATAATAGATAGACAGATAGAAATAGATAGATAGATATAGATAGAAGATAGATAGATAGATAGATAGATAGATAGATAGATAGATAGATAGATAGATAGATAGATAGATAGATAGATAGATAATGTTCCTTTAATATGCTAACTTGCTGAATGCCGTCAGTGTTCAGTTAAAATTCAAAATTACATTATTCTGGCTAATCTGGTTCAGACGCGCATGCTCTTTGGCACACAACGTCAGATCCCGCACCGCCGCAAGGTGTCGCCCCACAGAGCAAAACCAGAGCAAAGGCGTCGCCCCGCAGAGCAAAAAAAAAATGACAGTCCGCCGTAAAGGGCGGAGAACTGGGCTGAGAATTACATTTTTTTTTCCTTTAGAAGATACATTTTATCAAAGTAGAGGCATTAGGCCAACATTTAAAAAAAAAGAAAAAAAGAAATAGAATTTTTTTTGTCAAGCCTGGTGGCGCACTTGTCACCACCCCGTTATAAAGGGGTGGTGACAAGTGTCATAGCATCCATCCATCCATCCATCCATCCATCCTCATCTGTGTAGAGCGCACGAGCTCTACACAGAGGACGAGAGAGATATATAATATTTAATGAAAATCCCAGAGAGGTGAGCTTGGTTTGTCGCCTTGCTTGCTACTCCAGGTGTCGGGTGATGACTATGATATATACAATAATCACATATACACACAAATAGTGCGTACAGTCACAAACGCACATATATGCATAAAGAGTCATTCACAAACTTCAAGTCGAGTGTTCCTCATGAACACCAACAGCGCTGTTGTGTTGCGCATCGCAAAACCGCTGTCTTGCCACGGGCCGAGAAGGTGCCGCAGCTCCAAGCTCGAGCCGCGTTGCAAATGAAGTGCTGCCTTCAGAATCTCTCGTTCGGCGTCGTAACGGGAACAGTCGCAGAGTACGTGCTTTTAAGTCCGAGTATTACATGTGGTGCACGTGGCTGAGTCCGACTGCCTGATCTTGTGCTTGAAGCTTTTCTTATAGCCGACGTTGAGTCTCAGCCGGTGAACGCATGTTTCGTCTTGCGTGGTTAGTCCCTGAGGCATATAAAAGCTACTCTTCGGGTATATTCTGTGCAGCGGTCTGTATTGGTTATTTGCATCGCACCGTATTGTTAGCTGCAGATTCCGCGCTAACGCAGATACCAAAGTCGCTGCGAGGAGGACGAGGCTGTACAAGTAGTTTACCTGGTATAGATGAATCTGTATGGCGACTCAACAAAATAATTTATGTAGATGTTAATGCTAATATATGTGTCGATATCCCAGTGTTCACGCCAATATCCTGGTAACGCTAATATAGCCGTGTCTCCCATCTAGTTTAGTTGTTACGGGCCGGAAACGGTTCTATGCAAATGAACGGTTTCCAGCCAGTGAACTCCAGCCAATGCTAAATAGAACACTACAAGGGTTAACGCTTATAATACTGCGCTGCCAATATTGCTGCAGTTGATACGACATGTTCTGGCAACGGCGCGATTACTTGACGGGCTGTGACTGGATCGAAAACCCGACCGTACTTTGATAGAGTTCGACTAAAGTGAATAGTTAAATTCGAATGGCAATACAGTAAATATTCGGAAGAAAAATGTCTGTCCTTTCGCTTTACCCAAATGGACACTGTCCACATCAAGAACCAAGATGGCATCCGGCGCCAGCTGTAATGAGGCATATTTAAACAATGAGCTGCCGCACAGTGTTCGGAATGAAATTGGTACAGTTCTCTTTTACTTGATGTAACAAGCACACGGGCCACCGTAAACTTTTTTTATGCTTGAACAACCACCTGGAAGAGGGCGCGCAGATTTTCCAGAATGAAGCCCCTGACTCCTGGGATTAACTCCTGATATATAACAAATTTCAGTGAGAGGTCTCCGCATTACTGACGCAGCGGCAAATTATAATTGCGCAAGAATTTAAATCGTGAGTATTAAGTTATAAAATGAACATCGTTGTAAGCTTGATACGAAGTAGGCTTTCCTGAAATTTTTAAACAGCCTAATTTATTTCACATGGCCAGACACAATGTATGCAAACGGAAAATGTTCTGGAAAAGTGGCAACGGCATGCTCACATGGTTGAGAGTCGTAGGTTGTTTGACGAAGAGGTACAATACACCGCCTCTCCAAAAAGGTTAAGCCCGCTGCATTTCACATACTTTAGAACAGGCAACACACTATAGGGTTGCCTTAAATGTAGTGAATAGATTCACATAGACCTTAAGCTTCATTAGTTGTGGAAAAGGAATTATTAATGCAGCCCCAAAGGAGACAGCTCCGATACGAATCCGACTGCGGCGTTATAATAAATGTAGCACAAGTCTGCTGTATCTTGATTTCCGTGCTTCATTGGCGAACATATTCACACTATGGTAAGTAGTACGAGAAGAAAAACCTCATTCAGCAATGTTTTTTTCTGCAAATTTACTGACTGGTTCAGAAACGTAGAGAAAGTCACTTATTCACAATGTGACTCCCACACCTACTACGACACAGCAAGACAGAGCAGTCTATTTAAATTCGAGATTGTGGCATTATGTGACGAATGGCCCACGCGTCGTCGACGTTGCAGTCAGTAACGACATACGATGCGAAACTCTTGCTTCGAGTACCTCGTATTTCACTCACGCCTGGGATAACAAATTTGCTGACATTCCTTAACGTAGACTTGTCTTTTCTTGCCTTTTCCACGTATCGTTTTTATGAAGTATAGCGCACACGTCCGATGTACTCTTCTTAAAGATGAGTTCCTTGCACGTATTTCATACCAGTGATCTGCAAACAGAAAAATGGTCACAGTTTCGCCGCAACAGTGAAGCAATGATTGCGATGGCAGCATATTGGAACGTCACGCGAAGAACAGCAAACAGCTCTACACTTGCAGCGCGCTTCTCAACACAAAGGAGGAGGCACGAAAACAACGCATACATATGCACAGGACGAGCGCGAACTAACAACTGTCGCAGTTGTTACTTCCTTGTGTTTGAGCAGCGCGCTGCAAATGTCGACTGTGCGCAACCAACTAGTTCCTACTTTGGCTATTCTAGCTAGCAGCTCTCTTCTTTCTCAAACGCGGTCGCTGTAGTGACCTTCGTGCGGTCTATAGCTTCAACTCAAACATTGCGGTGAAAGCACTAGACGCGTACACCTTCATCTCACGAGATAAGTGCACGAGCACAGGAGTCCACGTCCTGTAGGTCAACGTACAGGTAGGAGGTCCGCGTGCAACAAAACTCCGGCGAAACACGAGTGGGGCTACGACCTTGAAAGCGCGCCTTTCCGCGCCATCTCGCAAGTGATAATGAGCACGTTGAAGTGCCTTCGAGCTCTGCGTAACGCCAGCGTTAAAGGGTCTTTATGCTAAACATCTCGCCGTTAGTACGATGAAGGACGTATGCTGCGTGGCGCAGTTGTCTAACATGAGTCTGCTGCGGAGCAAGCAGTTTCGAATGCGCATATATATATATATATATATATATATATATATATATATATATATATATATATATATATAGGCATGGCACTGTCTATAAAGCAACCCCATGTCCTTTTCCATTGCTTTATAGACAGTACCATGTTTGTCGTCTGCATCCCAGGTCAGTGGGCATGGACTGAAGATTGCCGTTGTGAGTGCTTCATGCCGCTTGAGTTACGTCGGCGAAAAGCTGGTGGAGATACAAAATTTCAAAAAAAAATATTTCTCCACAGAGAAAGAACTAGAAGACCAGTGGGAGGCTCTGCTGGTGACGCAAGACCCTGACAACCAGCTACGATTGGTGAACAGGGCTCGGGCGGCGGCAGCGAGCCATGGCTACCTGGACTGAGGAGGCCACCCACCTTAGGGCTCAAGTACCAAGAGCCTGGTCAAAAATAAAGTTCATTTCTCTCTCTCTCCAGTTAAAAAAACCCTTTCGCAACTTTGCCTATGTTCAGCTAATACATACAACTTTCAAATGAAGTATAGTGCATATTGTTAGTCCGACCACCAAGGCAAGTTTTTTGATGCTGAATACAGAGCTTTTCTAAAAAAAACTAAATTCGCAATTTTTTTTCAGACGATCTGCTACACCTTCAGCGACTGAATTATTTTTCTTTTGTAGTACGTCGAACAGGCCACCAGTACATAATTCATTTCTACCCTTTGAGTGTGCCTTGTTCCTGGAAAAAAATATCAAACTTTGCAACTTTATTCAATTTTGCTCGTGCGAAAAGCCCTCGAAGAATCGATATACATTAATAAGTCATTATTTTTACAGTTACACCACTTCATTAGCTCACCGGAAATACCATTTTATTGAGTGCATCCCATAAACGTCCTTTGAAAAAAATTGTTGCTTGATGCCCTTTAGCTCAGTCGGTGCAAAACTACACAGCCTCACAAATAGGCGGGAAATTTTTTGGCAACAGAAATAAACGAGCCGAACGAGTTTCGAACTTCAAGAAAAACGTGGAAATTTTTTCAGCCATATTTGTGATGGTCGGAAAAACGCTGGAAGATTTGGCATGAAACGACTCTCTCTCTCTCTCTCTCTATATATATATATATATATGTATATATATATATATATATAAATCATGAAAGAAACGCCGTTCTCGCGCTTGGGGATGATCCCTAATAAAGATAGGAAGTGAGGTGACGTTGCAGCCACGTGCAATCTTTGAGATCGTGAGCCTACGCGCTCCCTTGTTGCAAGAACTATGCAGTAAGAACTTAAGAAGAAATGAATGGTGGGAGCTTTGTAGCCGACATTCCCTAAAGTGCTCGCTCATGAGGGCTGCGGGCACTTGAAACAGATAGGTGAAACACTTATACTGCGTGCTCATGATCGTGCCTACCGATAACCCATACCATGCTAATCAAAGTTGCGGAAACAGCTGAAGTGTCACTGGGACATTTCAGCTGACCCAGTGGCTCATGATCACTTCAGGGTTATGGTCATGATTTTCGTTAAATCGCGTGAGAGGTAAGTGCAATGCGCGTGAATGTGATCAGAAGCTATGCTTTTGTATGGCTAGTAGTCTTTGTGGCTTTTTTGGTTTCCTTGTTTAGGTAACCATGCGTGGTTATGTGAATGGGCACAAGTGGGAACGCTGTTTTGACAGTTTCGTCCTCGTTGGCGGCAGTGGGCGTACAGCAACGCGCCCTTAGACCCAAAAAAAAGAGACAAAAAACGAGGGCTGTGGCGTGCGCGAGACGCTGTGTCCCGTCATATATGAGCATGCCGAGGAGCTGCTGCGTTTTGTCGCGCCTTTGAACGACAAAAATTTGGCAGACCCCACGCCTTGTGGGAATTGGTTTCACGCGAAGCAGTCAGCCAGTAGTTCTATGCTGCTTTTTTTTGTCATTGAGCCAAGCGTTACGACGTGGATCGACGTGTTTGTTAAGTGCGAAGCATTCCTTAGCAAATCCAAGGCACTTTGAGGGTTTCTATCTACCTGTCTATTTATCTATCTACCTATCTAGCCGCCTCCGTCTGGGTGCTCTCGTGGTCGCCTCCTTAACTTGATGTAGGCCAAAATTGGCATGGGAGGGTAAGAGGATTTGACAAATACGACGGTCTAGTCATGACATGAATAACGAGGAAATCCTGTCGCGTACGCCGTCGATCCCTTTCCTCAACACACGTGTGACTCATATCGGTTTACCATGGTCTGTGGTGTACGGGTATGTGCCACTGGTGATAGACAGTTTATATCTATCCAGGAACGGCGAGAACACACATTGGTAATTTAAATGCGAGAGCGTTAAGGAAAACGACGTCGGCAGCGTTCACCCGACGAGTGCAAAGTATAAAAATTAGGATCCCAGCAGGAATCGAACCCAAGAATTCCGCGTGGAAATCACGTATTCTACCACAGAGCCACGCCAGATATGGAAACTGCTTTTGAAAAAATGCCCTATGCAGGCGTAATGTCGCTGCAACGTCAATTGCGGTTCTGGTGCTGGCTACCTAATTTTATAACAAAGCAATAAACACTACATACATACTCCTACGATAGAGGCGTCACGCCCGATTAACGTCTGTGGCTGCAGTGTTGGCTCCGCTTTTATAGCAGTCTAATAATATTACGTTTGCGTTCCTATGATTCAGCAAGCTATCTTCAAGCGCTTCTCGACCCCGGAGAAATACGCTGACGAAATTTGCATATGATCTTCTCATCATCGACCGTGAAGTCGACTTCGTTTCGATAATACCGACGTATGTGCTGTAACGTGAGTGCTGACGTTACGTCAGACGATAAGTTACCATTTAAACGCCAGTGTTGTCGACGTGCCTGGTAAGCCCACGATGGGCACACAACTACTATACGAGATTTTCTTTTTCAAACAAAAAATCACAGCATATCCACGGAGTGAATGATGATGAGTGGGCGAAGCTGCGGAGGTTCATCGGTAAACCGTGAGTCTTCCGTGAATTCTGCCCAGTACATCATCACCGACGTGAGATCGGGCGCGTTTATACTAAAGGTTCGATGACATATGACGACTTGCAGCTCACTTTAATTTTACATGTACGCTGTGAATTTTCATTGTTTAGAAAGCCATTGCTTTAGAAAACATCTGGCGTCTTTCGTTAAGCAGCTGGCGTCTTTTCGTTTTGCTTTAGAAACATCTGGCGTTCTTTCGTATTGCTTTTACAAAACATCTGGCGTCTTTCGTTGGTTTATTTCATCAATCAACGGCGTTTTGAACAAAATTTTTATTGTTTAATCACGCACAGGAGAAATCTCATCAGGCACTACCTTGGAGGTAAAGAATGGCTGCTAATGGGAATGAGAGACAGAAGAAGTCGGCTTTTAGCTAATGTTGCGAATTTTTTATTGTTCAACAACGCACAGGAAAAATCTCCCACCGGCACCACCTTGGAGGTCAAAGCGTAAGACTGGTTACGCACTACGACTACAACTACGAGGGACGAACGGGTGCCGCCTTAAGGAGCTTCGCCCCTAAAAGTAGACATTCATGCGCGGAAAAGTAAAGCGCGCGATCCATACGGGTCTCGGGTAGTCGGTGGCCCCCGTTCGCGTAGCGCCATCTACAAGCGCACGCGTGAATCCTAGCAAAATTTTATCAAGCTCGCTGGCCGCGTTGTGTCAACTCTTTTTCCTACACCGTGGTCGCCTACAACAGGAGCTAAAGCATTTCACGCCTTAGAAAGCTATATAGGCGTCATGTAGAGCGAGCAGGCCCGCTAACACAGGTATAGTATTGCCTGCCAGAATGGTAAAATTGTGCCAGGCGTCACACCATGTGGAATGCGCAACGATGGTGTCGTTTAAAGGCGCACCCATTACAAAGCACTCAGGAGTAATTAATCAGCAACAGCATCAACAAAGTGTACGGCGGCACATATGGCCTTACGTATGCGTGGTGGACACTTCGCAACTGCGCTTGCACTAGGCACTCATCCTAGATTTTCAAACAGCCAATGTGGTGCGCGCAGACCTTCCTTTCCAGTAGGCACAGTTGGGGTGTCCACTGAAAAGAGAAGCCTGGCAAGCGAGTGAGAAGACGATGCGAACGGGGCCCGATCACGCTATCGCGTTCTGCTTTTGAAGGCGAAGCTCAAGCGTCCTCAAGTTCTTTCACTGTTTTAACGCGATACTGTTAAATAACACGTTGCGCAGAAATTCCGGTTAGAGCACTGCACGGGCCGTGATTTTCGGCCCGGGCCCGGCCCGGGCCCGGAACTCGTTCAAGTTTACCCGCCCGAGCCCAGCCCGGTGATTCAATGCGCCACCCGGGCCCGGCCCGAACCCGAGAAAAAATTTCGCCTACCCGGCCCGGCCCGGCCCGACGGAAGATCAGGCCCGACAGAGGCCCGATACAAAAATTGGCCGCGTATCTGCGTGCTTCGCTGCAAATGTCGTGTAAAGACGATAGAAGAGGCGCTGTGTGAGATATGGACGCCATCTGGCAATACGTCGGGAAACATGAGTGCTGTGTTGCGTGCTGGTAGTCCCGGCGCAGCAGCAGGCGAAGACCGGCGGTGACCAACGCGACCGGCGGGGACGCCAGCCAGCCCGAAAACGCGGTTTGGCGCGAAGCGCTGAAGCAGAGAGACGTCCGCACTCAACGAGTACTCTCCACACACTCTTTTATTTACACGTCGCCTGGGTAAAACAGGAACGCCAGAGCGGCGCCCACAACCGGCAGCCTGAAGGCCGCCCACAACGCTGCTTTTTCATTTTTTAAATATTTTTTTCACCTTCTTGGCCTTCTCAAAACTAAAGTTTTTCAACACCAACCCATGGCATTCGTACAGTGCAATACAGAACCGAAACCGAAACACAACAATGAGCTCGTGCGAAGGGCACGGAGGAAGGCAAATTTCAGCGCAGTCGCATTTTCAGCTTTGTTGAAACAGCGCTCACTAGACGACGACGAAGTAAAAGAAGGCACACGACAGGCAGCGCCTGTCCTGTGCCTTCTTTTACTTCGTCGTCGTCTAGTGAGCGCTGTTTCAACAAAGATGAACGCATACCAACTCGCTCAAGCTTCCATTCTTATGCATTTTCAGCGCAGCTTAAGAAACTAGGGTCCTTAAAATTACGTATGTATGCATTTTCTATTAAAGGAACACGCCACCTAATACTTGCCTAGTGATGTTGCACCTCAGATATGCATGGTATTTACTTTTTGATCGACAACGTTCACAAGTATGAACAGCCGTACCAGTTCAAGACGGCTGGCCCTTGAGCAAGTGGTTCAACTATGGCCGAGTGGCTGAATCGAGGGACGTGCCGACAAACAGAAAGACAGACAGACAGAAAGACAGACCAAAATTTCTGCGTTTAAGTTCCCCAAGAAAGACTATCGTCTTTAATAATATAGGTGGTGTTGCCAGAACATAGAATCTGCAACAAAGTGTTAAGTAGCAAAATATCTACGCTTTGGCGGCGAATATTTCGCTAACAGTTGTACTATAAGCTACGGTAATTTCATGTAAAAAGGGGTTCACGGTGGAAACAGTTCAGTGGACATACTGGGTACAATGAATGTTTGCTCGGCAACGGTATGCTATAACTGTTTTTTGTTTTTTTTTATATTGCGAATTCAATGGGATCATCAAGAGCGTTTTTGTAGCAGATATTGCAGCGAGGAAGTGATTTGTAGCATGAGTTCATTTTCGATAGGAAGGGAATAAAAACAGAGGAGACAGAGAACACATCGCTCTCTTCAGTTTGTTTTCATTGCGCTCTTTATTGAAACTTAAAACATGCTCCAACGACAAATGCAATCGTGCACCCGGCTTCTGGATATGTAACACCTGTCTTCAGCATTGTAGCACCTTGCCACAGCAAGATACAGGAAGAAAGCCATGTTTATTATCTTATTGTAAATACATTAACCTAGAAAAAAATATCACGAACCGTGTGCACCAGGTGTACTTTCAGAAATACATATAGGCAGCCGAAAGGACGAAAAAATATTTGTGGTCGAATTATTTTCATATATCACAACACTGCTACTATATACAGTCCATAAGTCTTTTGTGGCATATTTTATAGTTTATTTCTTCACATGTTATTGTGCAAAAAATCAAATTATCTAGTGCCAATGACGTCTGGCTTACACATCTATGTCCTTCTTTTTTGATTTGGAAGGCCTCACAGATCTCCCTTGTAGTCTTGTCTTTGTGACAGAATAAAACTGTGGTGCCTGTGAAATCAGCGGAGCACCCGCAGTCCCTGCAATGCATGCCAAGGTGTGTCGAAAATGTAGGACCTTTAACTGCATTCCTATGTTCATTGAGGCGCAGATTCAGACATCTGCCCTTACAACATCTGCCCTTACAGACATCTGCCCTTACATTAGCGCCTTACAACGGTGAACAGATTGGTTATCAACTACCATGTTGTTAGGCTTTGATATTATGTGTGGCTTATAATTTAGTTATGTTTTCTGCGCAGTGACGCATGCGCGGTATTTTGTGTTATTTTCTTCTCTTCCGTTTTTCCTTGAATAAACTTTAGTTGAAAGTTAGCGCTTGTGTTGTCGTGTTCTTCTCCCTTTGTCCCCGTTGTAAGTGCGCGCTATCCTGTGACGATGAAATACATACCAACTCGCCCAGTTTTCTGCTTTGTTAGATATTCCGGCTTTAAGCACGCCATCCACCGTTGCATCACATATCCTGCCACGCTAAAGTTTCTCGCACCGCATGCGCTTGCCGCAGGGGTGCACATCTGCCTCGCGAATTGTGAAGGTGTCGGCAGTCGTTGTTCTTAACTTCCACCACTGGAGCAAATTTAGGACGTCTTTGTGGACCTCTGCATAATGAACGTAGCTGTAAAGCTGATCCCTTCATTTCTAGCCTTCCCGAACGTCGTGACACTATTCAGTATCACCTATAAAGCTCCTCTTTGAGGGCTTCTCCTGGCAGTTTTCAGCAGTGTATGTTATGCACGGCTTGCACCGCGCTCTTTTTTTTTTCTATGTCAAAATGCTCTATGCCTTCCTAACCATGTTGTACTGGTAGAAGGTGATCACTGGAATACGCGGGTAGGATTGGCAGGAGGTGGACGAAGCGATTTCGATCTATTTTCGGTGTTCGTTACAGTTTGGTAATAAAGGCTTGAATAAGCTTCTCGGCGCTTTCTCATTGGATGCATGTTTCGAGGTAAAATGACATCACCCGGCACGGAATTCGTAATTGGCTTTTTTCAAGCGTGATATTTCGTCATGCAAATATATTTTGCTTCGTGCCTTATGCTGTTTGGAACCTATATGCTATTCCTGCACCTTCCAACGGTGTCGCGGCGGTATCATGTAGCTCTGCACACTATACCTGTGTAGCGCAGGGGACCCAAACACGCGGCCCGTGGGCCTCTCCCTAGTGGCCCGTGGCCCGCACATGACTGTCTTCGTCCCATTTTTTTTTCATTTTCTTGATAAGTATGTTTTTAAAGGTATACTGACACGAATATTTTCATTTGTTCTTTTTTTTTTGTCAAATGGAAGGTCAAGCCCTCAAGAGCCTAGAAAAGGTAGTGCTAAGAGCGAGTGCACCCTCAAAAATTAATTACAGTATGTTTTTAAAAGCTAGTTTCGGTTCCTACTGTACACTAATGTTACAACACAGTACGAGGTTCTCGTCACGTGCTCGCACAATATATGGTAACGTTTCCACGGCCGCGCGCTCCGCACCGTGGCTCCGTTGGTGACGCACAAGAGTCCACCTTGGAAGTTTTGGTACCTAACGTCATCACAACTAGCCAGACTGCTGCGTGAAGTCACCAGAATTTGTACTGTTGCCTGACGTCAAGCTGTTGTCGGTGTCTGTAGGTGCACCATGGAAAAATTGACTTTATTATGAAAATAGAATATCTTATCAGCATTTGCTGAGCTTCAGACTTGCTCAGAGCCGTCTCTGCACACAGGAGATTTGTATGGCAGAGTAAATTTGCCTTCGAAAAATGGTTTCAGTACCCCTTTAGGCTACACAGGCATCACAGATCTAAAGCTTTGCTGTCGTGAGGAATCCCCTGCGGCTACCATGTGTTGATACCTAACCGTGAAACAAAACTCTATATTTCAAAATCGGCGTCCAGCTTTTAGTCATGTTGAAGATAGGTATCGATATGTTGTTGGAATCCTGCCGCCAAATACCCTTGAGAAACGAACCATATGTGATATATCGGAAAGCTCTCCTTTTAAATGGCAACGTTAGCTGACATTTGATACGACCTAGCCCCTCCCCCCATTAGTATTTTGGATCTAAAATGATAACGAATGCAAATAAAACACAGAATAACGGCATGTTAACTATATAAGCACCTGGTATACCTACTTTTAGCTCACCCGTTTAGGATAAATCAAGTAGTCCCATATGCAAGGAGCAAAACAAGTTCAGTACTTTTCCCTAACTAAATTTCTCCAAATAGCTTGCCCCACATAAAAAAAGCGTTTTTTTTTTCGAGAGAGAAAATGTGAACCATATATGTATGCACAACGTTGTGGAACAAGGGGCACTAGAAAGAAAAACAATTTTTCGATTATCAGTAAATTACTATTTTGCAGTTTCTAAACCACCACGCTCGCCGGGACAAGACTCTTGGTAAGCGAGAAAACGCGCAAAAAGATAAATGTGGGTGGCGAAGCCCCCTCGAAATTCGCGCAGCAGACGCCATGACAACTAAAATTCTGACGGCGTCTGATGAGGCCTACGTAGTTCCTAGAAATGAAGTACACTAGAAATGAAGTACATTGACCCAATGGCCCCCATTGACTTAACATGCCCAGTGTAAGGAAAATTTGTAGAGCCAATATCCCCCATATACGACAAGTACAGTTTGAAATCCGTGAAGTCATGCTTGGAGTTTCGGCGCGAAATTGAAAAAAAATGAAATTTTGACCTTCATTTTCTCGTCTGGCAATAAAGATATGACGGCGAAATGAATGACATTCGAGTTCTTATAGTACATTTTATCAGTCTGAAACAATTCAGTGCCTCACTATAGTGTCCATTTAAGAACCGAACAAAGTCCAAGCCCTGCCCGACTCGAACCCGCCCCCTCAAACCCGGCCCTAAGACCGGAACTTAAGGCCCGAGCCCGGCCCGGGCCCGCCGTGAAAGCTACTTTACCTGGGCCGGCCCGGCACACGGGTCGGGCCGGGCCCGGGTTTTCGGGTAGGCCCGAGCGCGTGCAGTGCTCTAAAATTTCCGGTGTCAGCGGCGAGGGCGACGGCGGCGTCTTTGATTGAGAGCGAAAAATCAGCGTCGTTCGTGTGCGCAAATTCGAGGTAGATGCAAATAAAGAAATAATGAATCTTCGGTTCTCGTGGTACCGGGAATCCGAACCTGCGAACCCTCGCTCCGTGGCGCGATGCGTTTTGCCGCTCGGCCACCACGAATACATCCTCTGGCAAGTTAACGGCGAGCTATTTATATACACCATTTAGCGTTGGTGGTACATATATCTCGGAGGTTCTTCACCGGCTTGACAGAAATCCCGCGAGATAGTGCAGAGCGTCCACAAGCGCGCTTTCCGTGTTCCGTCGCGCCGCATGCGTGGATATTGGAGCCGGAGGGCGTCCGCACTTTGGCTTCCCTTGCGTCACGGCTTGGGTCTCCTCCGAGAAGCGAAGCGAGGCTAGCGATTGGGAAGCGATACGAGCACAGTCTCATTACGCTATCGCATTCTACTCTTGAAAGCGAAGCTCGAGCGTCCTGCAATTTTTTTCCTTTCTAAGCTTTTCTACCTATCTCTCTTCCCAGCAGAGTAACAGATATACAGGTGAGCACATTTAAATAAGGAGCTCCATTTTCTTTCTTCGGAGATTTAGTAAAACGCTCTCTTTCACTATTCCTCTAGTCTCCCTGCCTCCTTTCCGCCACACATCGCCACAACAGTTTGCTTCTCCATTCCAAGCACGTAGTGAAGATGAAAATTTTATACGTACAATGGGGATTATTTATGACCACCGAAAAGACGCCACAGCTGTTATCCCGTGTTTGGAACAAAAGACGCTCTTGCCCGTAAGGTTTCCGACCTGAAAGCAAAACACAACTTAAGAGCCAGCTAAATTGCTGTTATTGTACTGCGTCATCTTATTTACTACATGTGCCCCTAATCAATGTTGAGCATTTTGCTAGTTATTCCTGTGCGATTGGCATTTTCCTACATTCGTTTGTTCCCATTCCGCGGCCAGGTTTCATACGCTGAGAACGCTTCATTTGTCCCCTTTCTGCACATCGTACTTTTTCCTATTTCATATTTAATCAACTGCAGGCACTCGCTCTGAACCGAAATACGATAAATTGACAACTTTCCGCGTATTCCTCGATCAAATATTTTTTTATTAATGATTGATTTTAGCGCTACAAAGCAGCAAGTTGTTGCCAAGGTGGCAGATCCTTACTAGACTGATAAAAAATTGGCCATTATTCCGGCCCTGCGAATGTCAATGTCCATCGAAGCTGTATAAAACACCACACATACTGATGAAAGGGGGGGGGGGTAGTATTACCTTAGAGTAATGGTAGTGATAATTGCTTTGTGGTCGCTTCGGCAGACCGTGATTGGCTCCACGAACAGTCTCAGCAATACGAATGTGTTCCTTTGGTCCAGAATAGCATTCGCGCTCTTTTTCGCGTGTCTTTAGTTCCTGTTGTCTACCCATGGCAGTCTTAAAACGAGCTGAATGAGTTGTTAGACGGATCTCCCTTTTATATATGAAAGCGGAAAACACACGCGTGGAGAAGGAAGGGCCGTTTGGCGTCATTCGAAGCCCTCGTGTGAAGTGCAAAGCAGCTGCAACCTAATTTTTACCAGGAACGCGTGGGAGGGCGCTCTCATTGTTCACAGGCGCCTTATCATCCAGCATGAGGTCTTGATGCTTGTTTTGTGGTTTTCTTTATTGAAACGAATGCTGAGCTCTATCGATGGCTCTATGCTCTATGCCTGCTTGCAAAGAAAGATATGCCGTTTGCTATCAATTGTTGAACGGCCCCAAAACCACCCAGAGGAGGAGGAGAGGTTGAGGAAAGGAAAAGGCGCAACTTCTGCAACCCTAATTGGGAGCACGGCTCAGCGCCTAACCACCCAGAGGTCGAAATTTAGTTGTGACATTGCAATTGTCCACGAGTCTACAGCGAACGCGTTGGTCAGCTCGTCTCTCCACCTCTCCGAATGCCCGTCCTCAGCGTCCGAGGTGAAAACGTAAAGAACGCTCGCATTTGCTAGCAGAGGAGCGCGCGAGCGCGAGCGTCTGTTGGTGGTTTAAGAGCCTGGCGTTTTGTTTTAAATGCGAAGCATTTCTTAGCGAACCTCTGGCACTTTGGGCGTTTCTATCTACGTATCTATCTATCTATCTATCTATCTATCTATCTATCTATCTATCTATCTATCTATCTATCTATCTATCTATCTATCTATCTATCTATCTATCTATCTATCTATCTAGCCGCCTACGTCTGGGTGTTTTCATGATCGCCTCCTTAAGTTGGTGTAGACCAAAATTTGCATGGGAGGCTAAGAGGATTTGACGAATATGACTGCCGGGTCATGACATGATTAACGTTAAAATCTTGCCGTGTACATGTCAAACCCTTTCCACTAGACACGTGTGGCACATACCCGTTTACTACGGGCCGCGGTGTACGGGTATGCGCCACAGGTGATTGACAGTTTATATCTACCCAGGAACGGCGAGAACAGACATTTTTAACTGAAATGCTAGAGCGTTAAGGAAAGTCAACATCGGCAGCGTTGACTCAACGAATGGAAAGAATCAAAATTAGGATCCCAGCAGTAATCGAACCCAAGCATTCTGCGCGGCAATCGGGTATTCTGCCGCTGAGCCACGACAGGTCTATAAATTGGTTTGGAAAAACAGCCTACGCAGGCGTAATATCGGTGCAACGTCAATTGTGGTTGTGGTGCTGGCTGTCTAATTTTACAAGAAAGCAATAAACACTACATGATACTCCTACGATGTCTACTCCTACGATACATGCGTCATATCAGATTAAAATCTGTAGTTCCAGTGTTGGCTCCGCTTTTATAGCAGTCTAATAAACATTACGTTTGTATTCCTATGATTCAGCAAGCTATATTGAAGCATTGCTCGATCCCGGAGGAATACATTCACGAAAGTTACATATGATATCCACATCACAGCACCGTAAAGTGCACTTAGACCGCCAGAACGACGTAGTGTCCTCTTCATTTCTTACGAGGATGGGCGATGGCCTCATGCTGACCGAGGACGATGCCCGATTGATGGACAGCCGCTTTGTAAACTAGGCTACGTAGGCCACATACGCCCAGGTAGTCTACAAATACGACAAACACCATCCACTGATGTTGGTCTACGTAGCACTATCCAGGCCTACCAGCCTCGACGGCCTATACCTCACCAACACGAAGTGTGGCTTCAGGTTCCGACATATCGCCGGCTCTGTCGGCAGACAATTTGTCGACGAAATGACCGAGGCATCCACGAATTCCAACAGCTCTACTATACCACATACTTCACTACACATGGACCCCTCGTCACCACGATCACGACCGGATGCTATAACAATTCATGACCAGCTGCTGGGGCTCACTGATCACGGTGATGATGCCCTTGTTCAAGAACTGTCAAGAACTTCTTGCACACATGCACACGGGTTCGTGAAACGTGCGTGCGTTCTCGGGACACGTATAAGCACTACATATCAGTTTACCGCTTCTGGTGTTGGTAATACCCACGTTGCCATTGGCAGCGTTACCCAATCGTAAACAAGTGGTTATATAAAACATATGCGGCTCTTCAACATTTATAAGTCTATGTATAAAATTTATACAATTGTTTAGAGTCATTTTGTAACGTGTCGCTCAGTAAAAAAAGGTTACGCCACAGTCACCTACCCGCCGCATGCTTCGCATAACATCGACTCCCACGTTAAGTGGGATCTGCCGAATTTTTTAGTCCACGGAGACGTAACTGTCGCGTGGTAGAGGTATAGAGCTTCGCTGTATATATTATAGGTGCCGTTCGTATTGAAAAGATGGCACAGACTGCCATACATATCGTCGGACAAATTTTCGAGCGCTTAATTATGTGTTGCATGCCCCCCTTGGCTTAATTTTGCTACAATTGGTTGATTGTTCAAGTACAGCAGACTTCCGGTTTCAGTACTGTAACTTCCGTATCGCCACCTAGTCACAGTCTAAATACAACACGCATTCTTTAAAAACGCATGCAGATGTACTCAACCTGAAAGCTGTATAATGTGCGGAGCAGTGATTTGCCTGCCCTTCAGCAGCGCTCGCGTTCACGGGCAAGCGCGTGATGGCGTTCAAAACGTACAGCAGGCTCGGCGTCCATGCCCCCTCACACTCTCTCAGTTATCACGTGATGGCACAGCTACGCGTGCAGCAACGCTCCTTCGTCAGACACCTCACTGCAGCACTCGAGTTAGGATGGCTGCCAAGCGGCCCGGTGACGATTCAACGGCAAGCGGTTTAGAGAAGCGCCCAAAGAATAGGATTCCCCTGATACCAAACGCCAGAAGAAGAATGAGCTGTAGTGAAGAGAGGACGACGAAGAAACACACGAGCAAGCTAGCAAGCAAGCAAGCCGCAGTGTCAAGAGTAGCAGGGGACTCCAGCTCGCGCTTGCCCGGATTTTGGCTGCTTGACGCCCGCCGCTCACCGACGCCCTACTCGAGACGCTTGTTGATATTCCCTGAAGACGCGTCAATATACCACGTCACAGAGCGAATGCTCATGCGGCGGCCTTACATATCACCGGGCACCAAGGCCAGGGAAGTGGTTGTAGGTGGCACTCCCAATGGAATGGGCGAGGAGGGAGGGGCGCGGAGGGGGAGGGGAGGAGGAGAGGAGAGACCTGCTGTCGGCACGAGACGAGCGGAGCATGCGAGGGAGGGAGCTGGAGAGGCTTGCTGCCGGCACGAGACGAGCCGAGCATGCGCCGAGCATGGACGGCGCCGACGCCGCAGGTGCGACTAAGAAATGATCCGCATTTAAAAATTAAAGGGTCTCTTGTGCATTCACCTAAAGTGACTCGAAGGCGAAAGCCATCTTCTTTTAAATGCGGAGCATTTCTTAGTCGCACCTGAGGCGTTGGCGGCGGCGTCCACACCCCCCACTGCGCATGCTCGGCTCGTTTCGTGCCGGCAGCAAGCCTCTCCGCTCCCTCCCTTCCTCCTCTCCCTCTCCTCCCCCTCTCCCTCCTCTCAGTCCCTCCCTTCTCTCCCTGGAACGCCGGCGGTGTGTATATAAGCGGCGGAGCGCTCGTTCGGAATTCAGTCAAGGGCGTCTTTACTTGGCTTTCACTTGACTTGACGCTTTGCTTGACTGGAGTAGATGCGATGGAAGCAACAGTACCTTCAATCAGCGTCCCACCACTCGTTGAAGGCAACGTTACCCTTCCCTCACCGTCGTTGGCGTCAACAACAGCAAGCAACGCAGAAGACAAGGCTGCGAAGTAACGGGAAGCAACTTTACCATCGAAGACAAGAGACGAGCATATGACGCTGAACGCAAGCGTTTGAAGCGAGCTGCGAACCCGGAACTTCGTGCACGCTGGAGCCGTTCAAGTTGAACTTGGTGTGCACATCGTGTAACAATTAAGCATTCCCAAACCATACCCAACTACGCAACATTCACGTGATACACCCCCCCCCCCCCCGCTCTGCGACGCACTTACTCGAGTTCCCCCCGTGGGAAGATGCGGGCGATTTTTTTCTTCTCACTTTATGTATTAGGAAGCCTATATGAACGGCCTGCCATGTATGCTCCCTAGATATATTTAGAGTTACTGTATATGGTACCTTTAGGTAGCAGAGTAGCGCATCTGTCTTCCAACGCCGCTAGCAACCATGCATTGCGGAGAAGCTGCCGCTTGGGCCAATTTTTTTATTTCTCGACGCCTCCGCTGCAGCGAACTGAATTAACACTAGCCATCGTCTTCGACACGCCAGACAGGTTAATCGGCGACACGGTAGGCATGTCGCCCGCAAAAACGAAGTGCGACTTCACCGCATAGCTGTGGTTGCTAGCCGGGCCTATTCGCTACTCTGCTACCTAAAGGCAGCATATACAGTGACTCTAGATGTATTTATTCTGCCCCGCCACCCTGCGAAACCTTTCTGCACTTAGCGTGGTTTTGCACTGCCTCCATGATCAGCCCACCTCTGACCAAGCCACGGTGTCATGTGATGACGGTGTATGCATATGCCACAGGAACGAAGGCACGAGACAGCTGGACCACAATCGACGCCAGCAGGAAACACGAGCCATGGCTCCACGTGCCACTGCAAAGCGCTGTCTTTATTTTCTTCTCTTGAGGTCGCGCGCTCTCCGGTTTTGTTCGCCGCCCAAAGGAGGGCGCCACAACGGCATTATGTGGCGTTACGTCACATGACGTCACGACAGAATTTGCGACGGCATGATGACGTCACATTATTGCGATCTGTGGCGTAATGATGACGTCATATGGTGACGTCATCGCGCGATGATTATTTTTTGCACCACTCGTCCCCGACACCGCAGGGCGCGAGACGCCGACGGCCAAATTTCGTCTTTAGTGAGGCATATAAGGCTCCCGCCTTAAGAACACAAAGCATCGTGCAGAAAACTATGTTCCCTACACAATTGTTCAGCAGTTTCCCGAACCCTTCTATCTCTTCCTTGAAAGTGCGCTAGGCACTATTATTTCAATGTTGGGGCATCCTGTTGAGCTTCGGCAATCACCTGCCCAAACTACGGTGTCGCCGGTAAAATTCCCTTTATGGCGTTTCTTGTGCCGCGCATTCTTTTTCCGCATCTAGTGATGTTTTTGGGAAACATGGTCTGGACTGCAGTCGGAAGCAGAAGCCTTACCTTCGTGTCGTTTTCTTTTTTCTTTGCTTTTTTTTTGTCATTTTCTGCCAATTGTAAAGAACATGCCAGAGACCTGTCGCTTGGCTCCCACTCGCATTCTTTTCCTACAAAACTTGCCAACATACATTTTTCAGCCACACTTTTCCACGCTGTAGGTTGCAGTACAAATCATGATATCTCACAGTCGCGTCTTTTCTGGCATTTGCGTCGCAGAGCAGCGCACAAGAGTTCCGCGACATAGCACCGCATGAAAGAGAGTACTAGCTCCCACAGACGCGCATGCCGCATAGCCCTAGCCAAGCACTGGAAACACAAGTGCAAACTCACTCTCACACACACGCGTGCGAGAGAAAGCGGGAGGCGAATGAGTAAATCAAGAGAAAAACACGCCCTGGCAAAAACCGATGTCCGCCTTGTGTCTCCGAACAGTGGCGTCCTCATCAGAAACAGCGGTCGCCATTGTAAACTCAGCCGAGACGCCCTCGTGAAACCTTTTTCCGCTATTATATATCGCTGTCTTTTGCGACCTGCTTGTAAGTCAATATGAACACAAACATCCGCCTCTAAAAACAGGAAAACCTGTATCATTAAAGTACCTCAGGGACGCTGCCATTCGTCTTTCTTTTTCGTCTTTGAGTGGGGCTGGGACACAGGAAACGTGAATAACTGAATCACGTTTTCTTACCTAATACACTGAGGTGCAGTAATTGTCAATGCCCTTCTGTCCTTCGCTTCTTACCAGCTTCACCCAAGCAAAAAAGAAGTTCAGGAGAAGATGCGAACCCTTCAACTTAAAGCAGCAGAAGTGCTGAGCACGGATGCCCAATGCAGTATCATTGTTAACCTGCATAACAGTTTTCACGCAGCGTAGGTTTCTAGCTTACCTGGGTTTGACAGTATGATGGCGTTAAATTTGGTTGTGTTTTCCTCCTTGACGTCCAACTTTTCAAAGTGCCCAAAATTCGTCACGTTTGCCCTGCGAAAGAAATTTCAGTTGCTATAGACATACGTCGCAGATCGTGATCTTCAAATTTACCTGAAGCCTTTTATCGAAAAGGCTGTTTGAAACTCCACGAAAGTGTCGTTCATACTGAGCGTCACGTCCATCTTGCACTCTATCTGAGAGCGCTCGGTCGTGCTAAAGGTCCACGTCGTTTCAGAAGTGTTGAAGAACTGCAACAAAAAGGCAACACATACCTTATTCGCAATTTAATTCACACTGACGAAGTTTCTTAAAGGGGTCATGAACCACGCATCCCTCGGACTTTGTGAGAAACGGAAAGCAGACGCTGCTATGAACAGCTCGCTCAAATCTTGCAGTCGTGTGTGGCAAGAAGAGTTTAGAAGTGGTGCTCGAAGTTACCAATTTCTAAAGCACGCTCTCTACATACAGAGGCCCGTCCTCACTCTCTTCGGTGAGTGGGGAGCCTGCTTCTTGACGTCGAACAACAGATGGCTCGCTATTGGCCAATAGCCGGCATAAATCAGCAGCGGCATTTGGTTCAGGTGCTCTTCTTGCCACGGGGTGCCACCACGTGGCTGCGCCGCGCTCCGCATGGTGTGCTAACATTACACAGTAGCCGCACTTGCGCACAGGAATCACAGTGGGAGAAAGCGAGCGCGTTTCATCTCGCGCGCTCAAGGTCATGTCGCGCGCTGACGTAACTTCTTTGCCCCGTGCCATCTCTCCCTGTGTAGCTTCGAGCGCGCTCGTTGAGACGAGAGCAGAGAGAAAGCGCATCGGTGATGCCACAAATCTTTGTAACTCCGCTCGCTCTAGACGGATTCTAGCAAGTTTTGCGGCAATCCATTCGTGAGACAATTAACTCCGCTAGTGAGGTCATTCGATGATTACTTGGAAACGTGGTTTCAGGGCCCTTTTAAACTGGAGCTGTAGTAAAGAACTAACCAGGTATTTATCGGTAAAAATATTTACATAAGGGGTTGACATTGTATTTATAAAGGCATAGAGGATCCGATTTCGCTCTGATTGTTTGTGCAGTATCCCGACACCAGGTCAATACACCCGACCGACTAGCCCGAATGCGTTTAATGCGTGACGCTTCAAAGGCTTCGCTGCTCAGAAAATAATGAGCCTCTCCATCCACAACGCGAAAAGGGGTCTGCTTTTGGAGCTAGTGCAACACTGAAATTTCAATGACCTGGGAAAAGAGGCCCCACAACAATTCTGTTACGTACACTACAGTTAATGCAACAATAAGGCGTATGATACAGTTTGTCCAAAGATAAAGCAGTAGGGCACTGTTGCAACAGTACGTAACAACAAGCATATCTACTTGTACATTGTGTATGTAGTCGTATATACAGCTTATAATGTTTATCTGTTATTTATATGTCCTCGTATTTCGGTTATATATAGTGTAGCGTAAACTGCATATGCATAAAGAGCAAAGTTGATGTTACTCTTTTTTAACACGAAAGTGTTTTATGCCGGGATCCACCAAGACTTCAGTGAGGTGTTTCCGTCACGGAAATGACGTTGAAAAAATATACACGATGAGATGGCAAAGAAAAAATGTTCCGTCAACGGGCATCGAACCCACGACCGCTCGGTCCGCAACAGCAGATGCCGGGCACGCTACCCACTGCGCCACGGTCACAGACTCTAGGCGCTTTACAAACGCGCCTTTTATATCTACCACTTTCCCGGTCGGCGGGGTGGTGTTGCCCTTTGGGAGCGGTAAAGTAGACTAATTGGTCATTTCTGTGGCCTCCGCGATTAGCACCTGCAACGCGTTACACATCCCTCCCATTCGGTGCGTTTTCAATAGACGTTCAGTTTTGTCAATGCCTTAACACACCGCGAGGTGTCGACCTTTGCCAAGCGTCGTAAAAGCGTCGTCCTCGCTCATAGCTTTGCGACGCGCGCCTGCCTCACGTGGCTGTAACACCGCGTTCCCCGCTAACGCGCTCGCTCCTAGAAAAATCGCAGCCGGGCTACCGGGGCGGCACGACGCGCATTGCGTTTTCCCCGAGTCCGGTCGTGGTGTTCAATCACATTTTAACATGCCGCGGGATGGCGAACAAGTTCTGCGTCCAATATGCGACACCCTTCTGCCTATCACCCCTAGTTTTCTGATTACGCTTTCACCGTTAACTACCACAGCTACCACAAGGGTTTGTTTAATCACTTAGCAGGGACGTTAGTCGTCGGGATGGAGATGTACCACCAATCATGAACGTGAGCACATGCACGTTAAACGGTGCTATAGCTGCCAGACATTAATATACATTGTGCAAACTCTGCTATATAAATGTACAGTAAACATTCAGTTACTTCTGTAAGGGCACGCTTTACTTTCGTGTTATTGCGATTCCTATGACGGAGGGATCAACCATGTTTTTTTTTCCTGTATTGTTGATTGGTTGATATGATGAATATTGATAGTATCTGTACATGGTGCCTCTCTGCTATGCTCTCCGTAGAGACTGGCAGTGTTGTAAATAAAAATAAACATCACCATCTGTGCGGCACCTAGTGTAATTTGCATAGCAATACACCAACCTTTTTCTGTTCCTGATCACTCATATACAGATATGGCCCTAGTCTTCTTTGTTAAGGACTGGGGTGGCCTATTGCCGAATTCGATATGCTAGTTATATATGCTAACCCGGTCCGGTGTTAAATAATTAGCGCAGGACAGGGTTAATTCAAGATACACGGGAGAGGCCTTTGCCCTGAAGTGATCAGAATCAGGCTGCTGCTGCTGCTACGTATGGTGATAATGATGATGATGGTCACGACGGTGATATGAAAGGTTGAATTGGTTTTAGTCAGTTTGTCAACACTTCGTATCTGTACGTTCAATTATCCTAGCTATGCATGTGCAAATACAATCTGACAGTGAAGGCTGGCGCAAAGATCGTCCCTGATATGCCGCGGCAGTGGTGTGCGGCGTTTAATTTGACAACGGGCCGAAGGAATAGGTGAACATGGTAACGGTTACCCTCCACTACTGGCTGCCGATAGCAAGGGATCACTGCTCGTCACATCACGAAAGAATACTGCGTCAATCCTCACCGCCTCGCATGCGTAATCATGCAAACCTCAATTAAACTTTGCAGCTGGATATCCTGGAGCGCAGACGTGCTTGAGGAATTCTTCCAAGTGGAACTGTGTATAAACTGGACTGCCTCCAACTTTTCAAAACAGACATGCCTGCTTATCTGCAGTCACTAAAACGTTTAATATTCAACCTTAGTTAGTTTGGTTGCTGCCAGCGATAATGGTTTTCCCGATAATGGTTGCTGCCAGCAAAGGTGGTTTTCCCGTACCGCACAGTGCTGAATTTTTAGAAAACCATAAAGATGAATTTTGAACACCCAGTATTAACCTGTCCACACTAATTAAATGTCGCATTTTTAGCATCAAGTGTAATCGAAGTACATTTTTTATGCAAAAAATTTTATTCATATTTAGTTATTTTTTAAGGTCTTCATGCACCAGATCGCCGAGACTGTTTAGAAACACTACTTTTGTCCTTGAAATCACGATTACCATAAAATTGCAGTTTTGCGAATAATATTACATACGTTACAAGTGCCCACGCTTCATTTCCCTGTGAGCTGTCTTGCGTCACGTAACGTCGAGCACACTGGCAGAGCGTGGGGAACGCTCTTTTGGGTGTGACATGAAAAACCTAAATGTGTTTTATTTTACCCCGTTTATATAAAATGATGTGCAAAACAAGCTTTCAGCCGCCTCCGCTACGCCAATGTAGCAATTAAACTGTGAGTTCAACGCTAAGTAGTATAAATAGCACATATTAGTGTCCATACCCACAAGCGTCTTCTACTGAAATCTGTCTTGAGACTCGAGTACACATACTGCGAGTTAAAGTTCCTTGGCAATAATATGTGTATTCTCCGTGCTAATGTAAAATTTCGTCGTGCGTTCGCCAATGATAATAGAGAGGTTTAGAATGGGACTCGTAGCGTTTGCGTCGCTTGTGCAGGTGTGCGTAGCCAAGACGTTAACGTACGACGCATACGCAGTGGCAACGAACGCTAATGCAAAGCTTTGCGCACCCTATTCTAAAAGTGCCTATTGTCCGCGCCAGCCACACTACTCAAAGAGTTCTATGCACAATGACCCACGCAACCACTGGAAGTTCGTCCGCCGCTCTCGCTAAAATAGCTGCCCGAGAAGACAGTTAGCGACGTCGATACCATAACCTAGAAATCCGTGCCACCGTTGTCGTGCCATTTTTAGGCAGAATATTAATGAGAACTAACAGACAATAATGCCAAGGAAAGTATAGGAGATGTCATTTGTAATAATTGGGACATAAATGTGAAGAAAGTAAAGTGGACGAAAAGATAACTTGCCGCCGGCAGGGACCGAACCCCCGAACTTCGAATAAAGCGTCCGATGCTCTACCACTGAGCTACGGCGGCGGTCATCCCCCCGTCCACTGTATAGGGTATATATGTGCATTTAAACCTAGAAGTGTTAGCCAGTGCCGATCGCAGCCGTGGCGGCGAGTGTGGAACACTCTTTCTGCCTTTTGGCGTCACGTATCACGTGATCTTTTTACGAGCTTGCAGCTGACCAATAATCCCTCGCATACTACCTGTAGGCATGAAGTCTGCCAGAACGAGACCCTTGCTATGAATAAAGGAAAGAGATGGCTTTTAAGGGTTCGTTCTTTTTTTTGCTAGACACAGTATTATTGAGAACCAACAGACAATAATGCCCAGGAAAGTATAGGAGATGTTATTTGTTATAATTTGGATATAAATGTGAAGAAAGTAAAGTGGGTGAAAATATAACTTGCTGTGGGGCAACAGCAACAAATATTATGAATTTTATTAATTATTTTCTTAAATGTACTTGTCATATGGAACAGTGAACCTTCAGAAAAGTCAAGTCAGTTAGTTCCGATAGCATGTACTTTAGCTTTTTTTATGCTTCAAATAATACGGTCTCCATACGTGACATGCGGTGTTTGTGTTTTAGCCAAGAGGCACACATAAAATATATATGGAACATAGGAGAAAAACATTACCTAGAACAGCTACATATATCGTCGCAAATATGAGGGCCTTCACTGAACTTTTATAGAGCTCTTCCATTGACTGCAAAGTACCAGCTCTCATGCTCCGTAATACTATTCGAAACGCTGCAGCGGGGTCCAAAAAAGAAAGCAATGTTTATCTTTATACGGCCAGCAGAGGCACTGCTGATGCCGCTGCCCACATCTCGTAGCACCAACATGCTGTTTTGAACCGCTTGATAAAACAAAAACTTTTTGCTTCAAGTACTTATCGTCTCGATGATCTTGTATCTCCGCACAGTCGCAAAGTATCTTTGCCCAGCCCTGCTAGCATCATAAAAAGTAGTACGCCACCCGTAATTTAATAGTCATCTTGCGGATAATCTACAAAAATTTCCAAAGAATCGTTTCCTTTTGCAATAAATATGGCATAGTAAGTATTCGCACTTACCTTTTTTATGTCGGGCTGTGCGCCTCGTGTCCCCTTTATTACAACTGCATTGTCTTTTAGTAACACCGTCGTTGGGAGCAGTAGAAGTAATGTGATGGTTATGGGTGATACTTCTAATATCTCCTTTCGTGTTGAAATCATAGATGCAGCTTTCTTCCTCTTGACGGAAGTGTTCTACAGAGTGGGCAATGGCTGTCGCCTTATACTGAGTAGGAAAACCCCGTCCCAGTTTGTAAGCTACATTTCCATGAGAATATTCATATCCACGATGCGAATTTATTTCGCACCACGACTAGCATCTGTGATGTGAGCAGCGAAACAAATGCAAGCTTGCCCAGTACATCTGCCACAAACCGTTTCTGTTTCTTTCTCGCAACATTACGAAATTCGTACCTTCGACAATTGTTATTCTGTGCGTTCTCCATCTGAATCACTTGCCAAGGACGTGCGATTCTCGAAACGCGGCGAATGCGATTGTTTTCAATGCCTCTGCTGTTGCTAGCCTTCATCGCGATGGGCAGTGCAATAATAATGCGACTAGGCTTCTCGAACAATTGCGGTCACAAATCGAAGCCACAAGTTCCCACCTAGAAGAGTCCTCCACGCGCCTACAGAAGCACCTGCTTCGAAAATTTTGTGCGCGTTCTCAACAAGTACGTGTTACGCATTTCACGATGAAACCTGTTTCTCGACATAATGTTACGTAACTGGGCAGGTACTTCGTGAACGGAAAAACGGATATATTTGGCTCCATTGGTACCATACGGTCATATGGACATTCAGAGTTATGAAGCATGTCGTAATTACCAGCATTTGTGTACCGACGAATGGTACCTTTGATAATAAGGAGTCATTCCTCCGGTGTGTTCCGGAGGCCCTACAGTCTTCCCACTGACCCCGGTACATTAGGAAGTTTTCGTCGGTTACTACAGACATATCATACTTGCACAAGCCCAATATTCAAATCATGTCATCGCCATTGCACAAGTGAAAGTGGCGTGGATCTCGCATCATTGGTTTTGTTTTCAGTTCGCATTCTCTTGTGCGGGATAATGATGAAGGGTATACGTGTACGGGTTCCTTATGCAAGCAATGTTGCTCAACCACTTTCCGACCCTCACTCGTCCTCACCATCAGATTTTTTTTGTTTACGAACTGCGGCGCGCACACATGACACAGTGCTCCACGAAAAGAAGAGGCAAAATAAGAGACAGACAGTGATGGGCGATGTCAAACGGCCAAAACAGTCTTGTTCTTATTCGTCTTGCAGAATTAACGTCACCGCTTAAAAAAAATTGCCAGGCCTGCGCTGAAACCGCAGCACAGTCACAGCGAAAGCTGGAAGAGCGGCGTTCCTAGAGCCCGTTGTAAGCTCTCTTGCCGCTACTAATAAAAGTACACTAGCAAGGTACCCACCACGCCATAAATCACAATTTTTGTGAAGTTGCGAAGCACCTACTAAGCCATTATTCGTCATTCTGCGGAGAAGCGAGGCACCAGCTACACGTCTGTAAGGCATTATGTGCACTTTGTTGAAGCGACGACTTGCGCAAATGGATCATGCGCTTATGGGCTTCCTTGGCAACCAATACAAGTGCACTTGCGAGGAACCCACTACGCTATAAATCATTGTAATTTTACTGAGACCACGAGGAAGCGGATCATGCGCTGATGGGCTTCCTTGGCAACCAATACAAGTGCACTTGCGAGGAACCCACTACGCTATAAATCATTGTAATTTTACTGAGACCACGAGGAAGCGGATTATGCGCTTATGGGCTTCCTTGGCAACCAATACAAGTGCACTTGCGAGGAACCCACATCGCTATAAATCATTGTAATTTTTGAGAAGTAGGGCAGCAGGCACTGTGCCATTTTTCGTCATTCTACAGAGAGCGTTGGTAGCTGCTAACGCATGTAACGCATTATGCGCACTTTGTTGATGCTGTGCCTGATGACGATGAAGCATTATGGCAGAGCCCTTTGTAATGGGTTGGAAGCATTCAACAACCTACTCGTTGCGCAATTCGCATTGTGTGACGACTGGTTACAGAATTCGCGTTGTGCGACGCTTGGCCTTATTTTACTCTTCTGCCACGCTGTATTGCATATGCTAATGTGGTTCCTTCCCGACTTGAAGCCTGTATAGGACCTTTTTCCAAAGCAGTTTCAAGCACCGGCATGGCTCAGAGGTTGAATACTGGGCTCCCCCGCAGAGGGCCCAGGTTCGAACCTCGTTCCATCCTGGAATTTCTTTCTTATTTCGTTTTTTTTTTCTTATTTCGAGCGATATTGGTTACGGACAGCGGCGGCGGCGGCGGACAACTACGGCGCCAAAAACGGCCGGTGAAATGATCTCATAACAGCTTTCGCTGTAAAAACTGATTCCTTGTTCAATGCTATTTTTAAGCGTGAGATGGTCGAAGCTGCTACGTGGATAGAACACTCTTATCTGAACGAAGCGGGCTGGCGCCATGGTATCAAGAAAGCTGCTTTCGAGGGTATTCGCTCGTATTTCAAACATTTTGTGGGCCCAGGGCTACTCATTTACATCTCCTACCAAATTATAATTAATTTTTATTTATTAGGGCAATTCTGCGGACTCTTATGAAAACATCTGCAGGGAACGATGACACACAGAGAGAGAAGGGAAAGGCAGGGAGGTTAGCCAGAAGGTGTGCTACCATGCACTGGTATTGGGGAATAGGGGGTTAGGGGGTTGAACGAGAGAGAGAGATAAAATAAATAATAAGGAAAAGACAATCACAATCACACACACACACACGAGAGCGTTCCACTCAGAGGCGTTCTGACAGGCCAGTAGATCTCAGGAAGCCTAGTAGCGCTTGTAAGGCCTTCTTCTGCGACATTATGCCAGGACGATGGCGTAGTAGCCTTTCTTCTGATAGAGGCTGGTCGTCCAACTTGTTGAAAGCATGTCAAAGAGATTGTCTCTGTGTGCTATACTCCGGACATTCACACAGAACATGTCGAATTGTTTCTTCGTCGCCGCAGTGTTCACAGGCGGCTGTGTCGGCCATCCCTATGCGGAACGCATACGCATGGGTAAACGCGACGCCCACCCATAATCGACGCAATGCCACAAAGAATTCATATAAACGTTTTGATGTAACAAAGAATTCATTAAAACGTTTATTTGGAACAATGTATATTGCTTTTGACAGCGCTTTAGAAGCGAAAAATCAAACTATTCCCGGTCAAAAAAGAATTTCGTTGTTTTTTTACCAGTTCATGTAAAGCTACTACACTCGCCACTACACATTAGGTAAAGCCCCATGTTTCTGCTGCTACATTACACATTCTTCTTATAACGCGAACTCTTTAGCCGAAACCGTGGCCGAACCAACCAGCGCGTCGTTTGCGTGATGAAATTTTTTAATGTTTCCTGATGTTTTCGTAGACGTAGTCCGAATCGTCAGTGAGGACGACTTGTGCATTACTGTGATAGCGTTCGTTAAAAAAAAAGGTCAGTTGTCTAGAGAACAGCTTGTATATTCTCCTATCGCACGAATTCACGCTGGAAACAGTTTTGTAAGTGCGAATGCATTTCTTAGTCGGGCTATGTCAGGCGTTCGGCGTTGTCCGCGCACCTCTCCGCTCTCATTCCCTCTCCCACAGCAACAGCTGCGGGCGCGCGCGCTTATCCTCGCCCTAGCAACCGGAGCACGTGGTGCGGGCGGAGTAGCGGAGAGTGAGGGGAGAGGAGGAGCGCGCTCGCATCGCGCGAGCTCGGCGGAGCTCCCGCGTGTGTAGAGAGAGTGTGGGAGAGGGCAGGTGCAGTGCTTCGCCGCTCCTTCTCTCGCCGTTCTCTCTCTCTCCTCCCTGCGCCACCGCCTCAATGCAGTGCGTTTGAAACGCGTTTGTAGCGTTTGTGCTGCCTTGGCAGAGCCTGAAAACAGCGCGTTCTAAACGCGTTTGTGCTGCATTGAAGGCGGTGGCAACATCCGTGAGGTGATTACGAAGGCACGTAGGAAGCTTTCGTTGAAAGAGGCACCCAAAAGGGAGACACTTGAGCGCGTCGATGTGTCCAGCTTTACGCCATTAAAATTACTACGCCGTGTACTCTCGGTGCAAGAAATGCATTCGCATTTCCTCACGATTCCCTTCGGGGAGGTGGGGGCATTTTTTTTTCATTTCGTGAATCTGACTACGCAGGTACTCAGATACGAGTAATTGCCGTGACTTTTCTGCCACCATGAAACATATAAGAGGTATTTCTGGCTGAACATCTCTGCATTAAATATAAATGTTCTACGTCTTTTTTTTTAAGAGTACGTGGCGGCAGTTGCCAATACAGCATGATTTTCTAACCAATATAATAACATACAAGGAAAAAGCTGTAGAGATTCACCGCAAAAGAAGCTAAGGCGCGCAAACACGGACACAAGCGAAGAGAACAAGTCAACATAAACGCCTGTCTCTGAAGTCTCTGAATACCTTAGCACATCTTACCATCTTTTATGACGCATCCTTACCAACTGGTTCAACGCAGTGCGTTGGCGGGCAAGTTGGCGTGAATCCGTAGTGCGTTTTTTTGTCAACTGACATCATTTATTGCGTCACTCCAATCTTTATACGCAACATACACCAGAAGGTCATGCATAGCGTAAACCAGAGATTCTCAAGCTTTCTGGCCCCGGGGAACACCAACGGCTTTTCCAGAGTGCCGCGGAACCCCTAGCTTTTTATTGATCATGAAGACAATCGTAGGAGGGCGCGGGGGGGGGGGGGGGTGATAACGTCTCTCGACGCGCGCAACCACAGTATTAACACGGCCCGCGTTGGTCTGTTCTCTTTTCTTTCTTTCGTTCTTTCTTTCTTTCTTTATTTGTTTTCATTGTAAACATCGTTACACAATATCTATGGCCATCGCCGTTGATGTAGAACTCCCGATAATGCATAGACTTGCGATTCCCCCCACACTCCCCGCGTGCCGCTCCGCGAGTCGCATAGAGCGGCCGTCGACCATACACTGCATGCTTCAGCCACCGGGTAGCGTAAGCAATTTCTTCACGCAAACGAGGCGCCGGACGTACAGAGGTCTGCTTTATTTTTTCGCAAAACAAAACAGGAGGCATGCCAGTCGCACAGCGAACGGCCGTCGACCGATACACCGGTCGTAAAGCTAAGCCGTAAAGCTCGTGCAGCCCACAGCCGACACGAAGCGAGGCATCTTGCGCGTATCAAAGCGCTCGTTGCACGTTTTCATAACAAATCGACATAGAGCAGTGGCAAATCGCCGTGTATGAAAGCTGTGCCACGTGATCGCTGACGCGCCATCAGTCACGAATAAAGCGCCGAGGCGCCCGTTAATGTCGTTTGAACTGATTTGACCGCCCACGAGCATGAATTGCCAGCGCTCCGCGCGTTCTATCGTCACGGGTCCGCTAATTGGGTAAGTTTCGTGGCGCGCACTAGACGACGAGTCTTTAGTGCTGCTTCCACGTGGGTCTCTCGCTCCCCGTAGACACCCGATGTGCGGATGCGGCGTGAGATGGCTTCGTTAAATGCAAAGTGCAAAGCAGATTTGCTTGTATAAATAAATAAATTAGTTGTAAGGGGGAGGGGGGTAAAGCGGGAGCGGGTTGCATTCGTTCTGGCTGCTCGCGGAACCCTAAGATGCCCTTCACGGAACCCAGTTTGAGAACCCATGGTGTGAACCGTGCGCAGCAACCGTCACAAACTCTATCAACAGAGCGCACTCATGGTACAGAATTCAAAAACGAAAATTCAGTCCTATATACAATATTAAAGAAGAAACACTAATCTTCTGCGATCCCAATGACTATGAAAAAAGCCTCCGACATTTCGCGGGTGGTGGTATCGTGGCTCTTTCTTTTAAGTGATGGTCTCTCTAAGTAAAGCCTGATCATTTCACCTTCTGTAATGTTGAGTTACACATTACATTTTGTAATGTTGAGTTAACCTGCACCTGTCGGCAGGGATCGCTCATGTTCGTGCTTTGCCCTGTCTTCTGTCACGTGTTGTCGTTCTGCGCTAAAAAAGCGATGTGCTTACCAACTATAGCTTAGTTTGTGTCCTGAGCTGTAGAGCTAGTGTTATCCTAAGGCCGTAATTTTCGTTTTATGAAGAAGGCACATTTACGTGCGGAAGACACAACGTTATTTGGCTTAGAGTTTAAGTTCATGCTTAGCCATTAGAGATACTACATGAGTATCAAAATTTATTTGACGCTAGCGGCGCAACATACTTGTTACAGAGCGTTCGGAATAAGTGACAAGCGTTATTTACAGGATGGGGGTTTCGCCACCATATTCGGGCCGACTAGAAGTTAAAAACGTGGATGGTTCGTGGTCCGTGTGATTCTTTGAGTG
The DNA here is from genome assembly GCF_013339695.2 of Rhipicephalus sanguineus. Classification (NCBI taxonomy): domain Eukaryota; kingdom Metazoa; phylum Arthropoda; class Arachnida; order Ixodida; family Ixodidae; genus Rhipicephalus; species Rhipicephalus sanguineus. The sequence goes on from NC_051186.1 coordinate 87,103,586, forward strand.
CTGCTGTCGACGTTTCCGGTCCATTTTGTCATTTTGCGAGGAATGTACCTGTGCGTAAGCTTTCCCTAACGGAGGCTGCAAGTCAGCCTCAGTGAGTGCGGATATTCTGCAAAGAAAAAGCGCGAAAGCGAATTAGCATATACCTGATAAAATCGAATCAAATCAAATAAAAAAATCGCAGTTGCTTAGCTCGGCTATGCCAGGACTTACGTAGCGTTAGCAAAGGTTCAACTGATTAATATTAGCTTTCCAGATTGTCTAGGATTATTAGCCTTCCTCTGTTCATTCTTCGTACGCTGAACCGCTAATTGCCAGGCAACTACTTCAGAATACGATGAGATAAGCTTCTCGGCTCATCTGCGCCGTTGAGCAGCATTTGCGCTCTCCTTCTCCATGGCGTTACCCACGTGCAATCCCCTGTCAGAGGCGCTATCAAGCGGCTCCAGCACCGCGTCAGAGAGCGATTGCACAGCGAAGGCGAATAGCTGCGCGCACGCAGGCGCCAATACGTCTGCCAAGGCTACGATGTCACTCCTCTGGAAAGCGCAGACCGGCGGCGGTGAGTAGCGCGCGGCGGTGGCGGAGTCTGCGCGCGCGCCGGCGCCAGTTTGTCTGCCGCGGCTACGACGCCACTCCCCCCGAACGCGCAGACATGCAGCGGCGAGCAGCGCGCGGCGGTGGCGGAGAGCGCGTGAGATGCCGGCTCCGGTGAGCCCAACGTTACTAGAACAAACTCAGTTTCAAAGCTCCGTATCTCCGCCAGCGGAGGAGGGTGGTCCGAACGGCGGTCGCGAGAACTATCGGCGCTGCGGTTCCGTCTTGCGCCACTATCGGCGCGTCGTCTGCTGCCACGGCATAACGCTGCGGTCCGCCGCGCAGTTGCCGCGAGCAACTGCGCGGCGGACCGCAGCGTTATGCCGTGGCAGCAGACTTTCTTATTGTACTAGTTAGGTGGATATGCATAAGGTCGTCTGTATGCATTGGCCCACGTGCGTTGTTCATTGATTGGCTAAGAATCGATGTTCGGTCTATATTGCCACACCCACTGCTTGTTTTATTTTGATGTATTCGGGTTTGACCAGCAAGGACGATTACCAACGCTCGACGCTGTCCGCGAAGCAGTGTTCGAGAAGCTTCGCGATTGTAGTAGATCGTTTTGTTAAGATTGCGCGCCGCACGCGAATGTTCTAGCTTTGTCGAGAGATAACGCCGCCACCAGCGATATCGCTGGAAAGTTCGATAGCGCCTGTATAAAAGCCGACGCGCTTAACCACTTGTCAGTTGATCGACGGTCGACGCTCTGTTCGCTGCTATCAGTGTATTGCTGTAGTTTGACTTTCAGTTTCCCGGCCACAAGTTCGGCCAAATAGAGAGTTTCATCTCGGACCTGCTGACTGCTGCCTTCGTCGACGTCACGACCCTGTGACAATATTTGAGCTGTCTACATTGCGCTTAACTTCCAAGCATATGAGTTTCTAAGCGAATGAGGGTTTTCAGCGTAATATTTATAACTACCACCACAATTTTAGCCGCTGTCGTCTTATCTAGACCAAGAACACCCCAACACGTTTGTGAAAGCCTTTATAGTGTACAAAGAAGCGTACTTACACGAGATACAAAAACGTTCTAGAAAAAACAGTACTCATGTTTCTACAATTTATTTAAAAAACTTTCTCGGAAAACATCACCAATGCATCGCAATGTTTACAAGACACGTTTTCGCGACGGTTAAAGGGATACTGACCCAAAATAAGAAAATTTTACGAGAACTCCTTGAATGAAATCTCAGTGTGCGATTACATCGAATAGATGTCGTCTCTGGGCAATTTTTTTCAGCGGATAGTTGTATTTTCGGTGTCTCATCTTTCTACGTCGCATCCTTCTACGGTGCCTTAAACAATTCGAAATGATCGGCCGTGATGTGAGCACCGAGCAGTTATTCGCGCGTACTCTGTCGCTAGAAGAGTCGTCAGTATTCAACTTCAGTTTTTCAACTTCACCGAGCAGAGGTTCCATGCCCGCAGCACTTCTTACACTGTACGACAGCCGTTTGCGTTTCGTGCTGTAGCCGTTCACTACGCAGTAAAATGCTCGTCAATTACAACTATCTTTTGCACAAGTAAGTCTCCGTTCCCGAAGCAAAGTGTGGGATTGGGCTAGTTGGTATTCCATTAATAAACTGCTCAGCGCAAAAAATTTGACACGGTACACATAGAAAACACGAGGACCAGCGCTGGTCCTCGTCTTTTCTATGTGTACCATGCATGTCAAATTTTTGCGCTGAGCAGCCCGTTCCCGTGCCGGCGAGTGTAAAATATTCCGCACATCTTGTTCGATACCTCGTCGTAAAATCTTTCGAAAATCCACTGCTTTTAAGGCATAGCGACAGCTGACAACTGATCGAATGTCAGTGTCGTGCAATTCTCAGTCTCGGTAGCGTATATAAGTAATCGTCTGCCTTTCGTTTTTCTATTTCTGGCGGCTCCTCCAAACTGGGCACTGGGCTTTCGTGGGACGCCGTGCGTTTTGGGGGGGGATTTGCGCCTAAACCCCGAACATTTTGGCTTTGAAATGTGGGGTGGAAGTGGTGGGAACAAGCGCGGCACGGCACCGGGCGCGAGTTCCCACTTTCCACGTGGGATCAAAACTTCTTGTCCCGCAACGACACGACGATAGTGCTTTACAATGTCGTCACTCTCAAAATGAACGTCACAGACCTTGCATTTCGCAGTAAGCTTTCTATCTTTGCGATGCAAAGCTTGAATGGCGTAGGGTCTTTTGGAGGTCCGAAGAAGTGTCATGAAGCGGAGTCGTCGTTGCGGTAGCCGCTCTTGCAGCCCGGCGCAAAGCAAGTCGGCGTACCGCACTGTGAATCTGTTCGCCCTCGTTACGCTTCGTACATCATGCACGTGTCTTCGTACAAGACGCTAAGCCTGGTCAAGAACAGTCGCAAAAATGACGAGCTAACAAAGCGCAGACGACGCTGTAACCCACGTGCGCTCGTACATCGGCGGCGCAGATCACAAGCGCCAGCCGCGGGAGCTAGACGTGACTGCAGCGCCACTAGTTCTCACGACCGCCACGCGGACCGCCTCCTCGGCGGAGCTTTTAAACTGAGTTTGTTCTAGTAACGTTGGGTGAGCCAGCTGTGTGACATCACTGATCCTCGCGCATGCGCAGCACGGCTCATGACGATTCATGCGAAATCGGCTCCGGCTAGGCAAATGTAGCTAACGCTACAAAAGTTTATTTCACCAGAATATTCTGGATGGTCTTCAGGGCTAAAAGCTACTTTAGGCACCTTGACTGGGTCCCTGAAGACCCTTACATTGGCAGCATACGACGTTCACAGCACGAAATATGCACATCAGATTATAATTACAACATACGTGAGTAATACTGTAAGAGTTTCAGTAAGGACCACATCAAGCAGTAAACATCGCCTACAGAGAGTTATTGTAGGATTCGCGGCAAATATTTATCACAGCATAAACAACTTCATGATATAAAGAAATAAACTCTAACTGCAAAAACAAACAAAAATGACAATAACATTCTGTGAACCTGAAAGTTATCAGGTTTCGCATACAGTTAGAAGTATAAAAATTTTACAGAGGAAGGCATCGCATGCAAGTAGAAGTATAAAAATTTCACAGAATAAGACGTCGCATAAAGATGATAAAACAGAATTAAAATGCAAATAGAACAAGGTAGGCTAAAATTGGCACAACCAAGATATATGTACGCCATTTCCAAGGACTCCTACGCGAGAGCTACAACATAGATGCAAAACATTGACATGACTTCCCGTGTGTAGGAGCAGAAAATTCATTTAGAATGTATCGTAAATTATAGTGGATTGCTCGTAAGTCGCAGGTGGTGCGGTAACGGGGGAAAAACCACGTTAAAGTATGTGGCGTACGCGTAGAAGTGCTATTACATTTTAAGTGTCATATAGCTACAAGGAATTCTTTATAGGTGCCAAAAAAGTAGAACAATCGTAAAACCCGCACTTTGTATAAGTGCTGAGCCTGTGTGATATTGTACTGTCGAAAGACCATTCTGGTTGAGGCAAGGTATGGAATGTTTGCAATGTGTCGAAGAATCTTGTTTTGCGGAAGCAAGTTTCGGCTTAGGTTCTGCTTAGTTGTGGTAATCGAGACCAGAGTGCAGTAATTAAGATTGGATGCGAATAGCACGCAATATATTTGAAGTTTTACTTTCGAGGGGAGCAAGCGTTGACATGGTGACAATGCTGCGGTAGTTGACGACAGATTGTTACACAGCTCTTCTACGTGCAAGTTACACCTAAGGCAAGAGGAAAATGTAACGCCGAGTATCTTGTGTTCGCTTTTTATTACAGCAATGTTTTGAACTTCATATAGAATACGTTTTAACAGTTGAACTGGTTTCTTGCATGAAATATAATATTTTAGCTTTTTCAGGGTTAATCTTTATTTCATTAAGGCTGGACCACATGGACAGCGTATAAAGTGTGTTATTACATTTAAATACTAGAACACTCACAATAGGCCCAAAAAACAGTGTGGTGCTGCCGTCGGCATATATGACAAATTTTGCCGATTTATTAATATTTACGAGGTCATTGATATATAAACTCATTTTTCGCGGGTATTTATTGGTCCCAATTTATAATACTACAAAAGATATCTGACCCGGAACTGCACGTTCCTTCATAGTGTAATAGACGTCCTAAACATCCTGTGGGGCACGCAAGCAAAATTAACATTTCATTGAAAGAAGCTACTCTACTTTACAGACCACCTAGTGAAGGACTGAGGCATCTAAACTACGTGACACAGCCAAATGAGTTCGTCTTGTGCGAGCCCGATCACAAGAATTATTGTAAAGCCTCAAGAAATGTCTGAATTAAGCGATCTGTCCAAACAGTTTTCGTTGTTACCAATAAAACTTCATTCGTACTCTCACTTTTCATTCTTTAATAAATGTTAAATGATGATTAATATTGATTGAGTTTAGAACACCAAAGGCTCGACTAATGCATCATTCACCAGGTGAAAGGTTGATCTTATTGAAGCCTTTAATACACGGTTAATCTTGAAAAGACAATGAGGAACCAATCGCAGTCGAGAATTTCTAAACTGAACAGGTTTTTCGTGGTCGAAAATGCCCGATGATCGAAGTACGCGCATTTCCGTCGCATTTGTCTGCAGTGGTAAAGGCCGATTTGACCACCAACTTGTCGCGAAAAATGCACATGTCGGCGCAGCACTCAGGCCACGAACGTCCATGCCCCAGTGTTTGGTCCATGCCCGCATAGAACAGACATACATGTCAACCATTACAGCTACCGTAAAGTTCCAGCTATGGAACTAATAGTTACATGCTAATAGATTAGCACCAGTACGTGCATAAATAAAACTCGTCAGAGCGCTCCCTAACGGGGCATTAAACGAACAAAAGGATGGACCGCACACGTCCCACAGTAAAACTCTGTCAACAAAAGCATTTCCAGACATCACAGAGTGATACGTCAACTGCGTTGAAAGAAAAGTACTATCCAAGACAGTTGTGCGGAAACATCAAGCATGAACTGCTTGTTAAAAGAGGCAAGTCAGCAAGTTGTTGCTTCTCCGGCACCGCCGCGGAATAGTCAAAGTGCAGTGTATTCGCGCTAAATCTTCCTTTCACTGGTCTGTAGTGGAGCCATAATTTGCCACGAGTAATGAAAACAGGCATTTCCAGAAACATGAAACTCGCGCCGGAAAATTGAGGACTTTGAGCGAGAATGTGACAGAATAAGTGATGACTGGGCTTGGTACATTTCCTACGCTTTTCAGAGAACATTCATTATATTTTCATTATTTTAAAGCGAAGTGCTCTACTGCGCAATATATCCCGATCACCAGGAGGAGCATTCATCTCGTCGCTATGATCTTGAGCCGCCGAAGAGCAAGCTTCGTAAACGTGACGTCACGCTACGTGATCCGCCCAGGAGAGGCGTCGCAGCTGCGTCCGCTCGGAGCGTCGCCGCTGCGGTACCACGTGACTAGGCGAAGGTAAACCACCAACAGACGCTCGCATGCTCTTATCTGTGCCTTTCCCCTATCCCCAGCAGCCGCCGCGACGTCACCTCTCAGATTAGGCAATGCCACAATCGACAGACGCTAATGAGTGGGCGAAGCAAGAACCTCTTTGCCTGCTAGTAGGTACAGGCGCTCCCTGCTCTTTCTCGTTCCTAGGCGAGGAGGACCATTGGGACAGGTGGGGGGACGAGCCGAGGAACGGAGCGTTGCGAAGGAAAGAGCGAAACGAGCAAGGGCCGCACTTACATTCGATTATCAAATGCGTGATACTCCGCTAGCGTTCGCAGTAGACTCGTGTATAACTGCAACGCTACAACTAAATTTGGACCACTGAGTGGTTTCACCATCAGAGTTATAATGAAACCGAACTGTAATGAAGCACTGTGTGCATTATCTGTGCAAAACCAAAACATGCCTTTCCCTCGTGATAACTAAGTTTACAAGAGCTAAACATCAGCCAATATTTATTATATTATTATATTATTATTATTATTATTATTATTATATTATTATTATTATTAGTAGTAGTAGTAGTAGTAGTAGTAGTAGTAGTAGTAGTACATTTTTTATAGAACCTGGACAAGTCATATGTATGTATACTATAGCTGCTGTAATAGCATATGAATATGCCAGGATAAGTTAGAGCGTTGCTGCATAGTTTAGGAACTTGTGCTCAGTGTGTGTACTGCTGACGCAACAAAAGATACATCGATTCACCGCCCAGAGCTGTGCCTGTCTTAATTGGCATTCCTATAGGTCGCCTTTAGCTCGTGTACCCCTCGACAGAGATCCCTACATCTACCGTGATTTGCTGAGGACATTATTTTATCTGTAATTAAGATCACCGGCATAGCTATCCAAGCAGACGCGTTGTAGTAATAAAAGGCACAGCGACGCACACCCAAAAGGCTTTTCTAAAGTTTAACAAAGTCACAGGTTGCCTTATGCGCTTGCCTAAGACGACTAGAAGGCGAAAGCCATCTTCTTTTTGCTGCTTCATCTTCTTCTCACTCGATTGTGCTGGTCCTCCCCCGCCCCTTCCGGAAGCTTTCTGCCCCTAAAGTGGTTTTGCACTGCGTCCAGGATCGGAGGCATCGCAGCTCCCTGCAACTCAAGTGGTTTTGCAGCACAGCCTTCGCGATCGGCTCACGTTTCACCAATCGACTATATCGCGTGAATGACGTCATCGTGACGTCACTTAATGTTACGTCATGGTGACGTCAGTAATGTCGTTACACATTTCTGCGAGCTGTGGCGTCATGAAGACGTCGTACGATGACGTTATCGCATGATTACAATTTTTTGCATCTCTTCGTGCTGAGGCCCACGCCGGCGGTGGTCAGTTTTCGTGTATGATGGGGGCATCTAAAGCTTACGCCTTAAAAAAAGGTTCATTATAAATTGTTCAGTCGTGCATAGGCGGGGTGAAAGGAACAAAGCTGCAGACGACTCACTTGGCCTCCATCGTGGTGGCCACGCTGGCGGCGTTCTTGTCTCGGTAGCCGACCACCAGGAGAAGCAGCAGGGCAATGAGGAGACTGCCCAGCATGAGACCTCCGCCGACCATCGCGGTCAGCATGCGGTCCCTGTGGCAGAACACCGTGTCCTCCACCAGTTGACGGTGACCACATGCCTGCGCAACCTTATCAAGAGCAGCGCGGGTGGCGCCTCCACGATCCACGCGGTTGACCGGTGACTCGACTGCGGCGCGCTCCGGCTTCCCTGCAAAGAGTGGCAATAGACGCAGTGCGGTCGACTCTTAAGTGAATCAGTTTAGATTCACTAACTAGTCTTTTCGAACTAGAAAGTGAATATCAGAGTTTAATATTACCCGAATTTAATAGACAGTAGAGAGTTTTAGTGAAGGCGTCCCAAACCGGCTTACGTACGTAACCACTTGCGTTCATTTGTATTCTCCTTGGAAGCGGCTAAATGTACAAAGGAACATGGGAGCGTGCGTAGGCAAGCGCCTTGGGGTCGCCTACACTAAAGCTCTCAAATAAGTCCCTGTGGCGTCGAACGTTGTAAAACGCTATCGTTTGTTCTCTTATGTTCTTTTAATTTACTCCCCTAAGTTCGGTAAGAAAAACTAACATCGGACGTTCTTTAAGTTCGGAAATCAGTATCATAATGCCTGCCCTGTAGCACTGAACCAAGCCCTATTCGGACGCCATTAATACTCATGCCGCTGCGGCGAGATAGTACACACGGGCGCATCAAGACGGCGTCGCCACCACTTTTCATTTTAGCAGTGAAAGCTCTACTATTCCATGTTTCCCACGGTCATTCAGCGCGTCAGAAGACCTTGAGCCACCGGAGAGCGAGTGTTCCAGGCGTGAAATCACGCCACGTGATCCGCTGCGCAGAGGCGTCAGCAGCTGCTCTCGCTCGGAGCCGCGCCGCTGCAGAACCACGTGACAGTTATCGTGCACTCCACACCCAATTTTCATTTTCATTTCCTTCTTCTTTTAAGAATCACCCCCCCCCCCATTCCCCCAGTCGAATGTTGAACGGCTGCTTCGCCGGCGCATGGTCGCTCACTGGTCAGTCTTGCCATTCATAGCCCGCAGGATGGGCCCTCTGTGCGTGAGATTCAGCGCAAACGACAGGCTGAATCCAGTAATCCAGTAGATATACATATACACGGCAGGCTGCGAAATCTCAAGCAAAGGCAGAGTTCATGTTGAAACACGGAGCAAAGGAAGGCCAGATTAGCGCGTTATAGAGAAGCTTACCAAGCGTGAAAGCGTGCCAAGATCGAAGCTACGGCAGCCACGGCCATCGTTCAGCAACGCGAAGAACAACAAGGAGAAGAAGCCTAACTTTATGAAACACTGAGTGTATTTGCAAAACCAAGCGAAACATACATTTCGCTTGTGACAAGTAGGTGTACAGGAGTGAAACCTCAGCCATTCTTTTTTTGCACTCTCGTACTTCCTAGTCTATCAAGACTCTTCTCAGCAGTAATTATGGTATTCCTGATGCAGCAAAATAATGTAATGCATTCATGCATACCTCAAGTGATATTTTGTTTAGTGTCCCGTGCAAGCGAAAGGACTAACATGTAGCGCCTCTATGGACGCCCGCTTTAGCAATGACGTAATACGTGACATTTCTGTTCGGGTCACATCACTGTCCCGTATGTGAAGGCGAGTGAAAGTTCCACTACTGCGTTTTTTTTAGGATATGGAAACGCGCTGGCCTAATTTCGTTTGTTTATCCGAGAGCCTTCCTTTGTCAAGCCAGTGAATCTTCCGTACGCGTTGGCCGATACTTACTGACAGGCGGCTCCGCAAACAGACCGGAAGCGGCCGCTTGTTTGTCCACCGGGCCAGCTTCGCAGGTGCAAACACGCGAATCCTCCCGCGTCAACTCTGCCTGGTCTGTCTCCGTGTCAGGTTCCGGTGGAAGTGGTCGGCTTCGCTCGTCGCTCCCGGTAAGCGCATCGGCGGCAGGTTGTATCGACTGTTAAACAAACACCAACTGTACGAGTCATCAATCAATCAATCAATCAATCAATCAATCAATCAATCAATCAATCAATCAATCAATCAATCAATCAATCAATCAATCAAATTTTATTCACAACCAAATATATATGCACGTGGGGGTACGTATACAGAAGGAGGTCGCATAGCACATCGCTAAAAGGGGACCTCCTGTCATAAAATTGTATGCTGATAAGTACAAAAAATAGCAACAAAACAACATGGAGTAATTAGTCATAACTATGGAAACGAAACAAACGTGTATGAGTATCAAATATCATAATCAAATACAGAGGAATAATTCGAAAACTGCGCACTAAATAAAGAAACGATAGAAATGCAGATTGAATATGAGTGCAGCATAAAATGCACAAGCTTTTTTTGTTAAACGCTCTTAATGGTAATTATTTAGCTTAACGTATAGTTTAGCTTAACTATATAGCATTCGAAAACTGAATAGCTGCAATAGTGGCTGTATGTTTGCCATAACTAGTACGTACATACCATAATAAAAAGTTGTTATAGGACTGCAGATGCATTCAGAGCCAAAGCCCTAAGAAACAGGTATAGCCACCACGTTACGTCATGCCATCATCTTCACGCATGTCCCCGCGCACCAGTCATCAACAGCAAGTTACCCGTCTTCAAACAGTAACCGCTACATGTCAGGCCTCTTTTTTTTTTTTCTGGCTCACAGAGACTCCTGCCATTGCAAGTCACTTGTAATTTCTGGACACTGCGCAAACTCGTATCTCATGATAACACATGCTTGTTATTATGTAAACATACTAATCACCCCTATGTAATACCTCAAACGAGATCTTTAAGGTGTTGAAATGAAATAAGCAAACGCATGTAATCATCGAGAGTACAAGCGTGATGTTTTGAACGTGAGGCATGAACATTAACCACGGCTAGTCTGCGGTCGTTGAAACCGTCGGGATTCTCAAATGCGCTCTTTATATACGGTACGGAAACAACTGGCTTTGCTGGTGCCTTTGTACTCGTCCGGGTCCTTGTATCAGTGAAAAGATCAGTAACGTCATCAATGAAAAATCAGTGCCGTCTATATAACGAAGTGTACCATTTGTACCACTCGGCCAAGGTATATATATATATACACCCGATGTTGCTTCTCGTGGGATAGGGCGTGAGGAGCCGCGGCACTTTACACTAGCGAATCTCAGGAAAGTAAGTAATCGGACAGGTAATCTTAGTTAAAGTACAATTTAGAGAAAGTAAATGACCATAACAGGAATGAAAAACAGTCCGTCTTCCGGATCGACCACTCCTGTTTAGTGACAAACATGTAATTTCGTTTACATGTGAAATGATTGGCTCCTATTTTCTGTAAACTTATTTTTGCTCCTACTTCCCGTACAAGCTTACTTCACAGCGAGGTGCCGCGGCCGCGGCCGAGGAGGACGCCAAGCGCACGTCTCCACAAATCGGAGTCATCTTTATAAACTCGAGAGGAGGATAGAAACGTGTGATATTCAAGTTATTTTTTTTTTCTCAGTATTGTTAAGCGTGCACCACATTGCATCAACACATATCACACTCACCTTGTTTCTTCCTCCTTTTACCTGCAGTGGTGGCGAGGCGACTCTTCCCTGTGACCGGAAACAACCGGATCACAAACGGGTCAGCGACTCGAGGCGGGGTTGTTCTCTCAGGACCGGTGAAGACGACTGCCTGGGATAAAGAACAATGCAAAAAGCTGTTTTTCTGTGAAATACAACATGGCTTTTTCACTCTCCGCATGCCGTTTTGTAATCAACCCACATATTGAAGCTATCTATGGCTGTAAAACAATGTCCCTATCTTGTAAAAGCTCTTGTTCGTAATACTTCTTTTGATGTCTACGCACAAGGGGGGCGGCCGCAACCTCTAATTCCTCGTCTTTACACTGCCCTCTGGTCTTAACAGCCTCTGTGGGATAGGATCAAGAAAATGGGGGTGGGGGGTCTATCGTGAAACTTCGCTACACCCTCCCCCCCCCCCCCCCTAACGGGAGCAGCCTGCGCACGCCTGTGGATGCCATGGCATATATCGGTCAAAATTATTACATGGTCCCCTAATACGACGTGCCTCGTATTCATACCATGTTTCTTCCTTTCTCTCTCTCTTTTTTATTTTTAGGGCGTAAAACCGAAGAAGTTCACTCATGCTGTTCGGCCACACGCCAAATCACGGCAGCGCTAATCCGGGGCATAATTCGCCGCTCGAAGTTGAAATTTCTGTTCTATCGTGCCTGTATTCGCTGCTGTCCCGTAAAAAGGCAGCGATATCGTCAAGCTGCTCGCTGCAGCGGCTTTTACGCGACTACCTTTTATTTCTTCTCCTGAAAGGGAAACGCACTATTGATCTCATCTAATCTAAGCGCCTGGTGGCATCGCTCGCTCATCTGCGCACCGCCTTTGAAATATTTCCTAGTAGCCCTTAGATTAGTGCAATGCTATGGAGACGTTCGTGCTCTCTAAGAAAAAAAGAAGAGTACGTGTTACTCTCTTTTTGGAGTTCTAACTTGTCATTTATATGACTCCCTTTAAAGAGACACGTGACATGTCTTTGCAGATCACTATACTTTCGTCGGGGAGTCGTAGGACCCAGAAGAGAGTTAACGTGTTTCTTCAAACAGAGTCATATACACTCTAAGAAAAAATTGAGTATTTGGGTAGTATTTCTGCCACACAACAATAATCATCATCCGGCTTGCTCGCGTTTCCTTTCTTGAAAACCTGGCTCTCGTCACTTTCCTATCAAGAATGCTATGTCACGCTGATAACGCGCGCGCCGTTCGTGACAGGGAAGTGCCGGGACCGCGGTGATAACGCGAGGAAAGTACGCGAGGTGGATGCCGATTGTTGTTGTGTGGCAGAAATACTCCCCAAATACTCGATTTTTTTTTAAAGTGTACGTGGCAATGTCAGGACTCCCAAAAAGGAGTAACGCGTACTCCTTTTTTTTTTTTTAATTTGGCGCAGAAACACCTTAAAGTACCTCGAAAGGTCTAGCGTTCACTTTTGGACCGCTTTCTTCTGACGCCCTTGCTAGCAGCCTCGTTCTCATGGCAGTGCTCGACGCCGGCTGTCCAGGGCTGTTCAGCTGACGCACCACCAGGCTTTCCTGCGAGTAGGTGCGGGTTTTCTCGGGATCCCTAGACTCTTGTTCAAGTCGACTCGGCATCTTCACCGCCACTGGCGCCGGAACAACAGGGGCGACCGCTTCGACAGGGACGACAGGGACGACCACGTCGTAAGGGGTTGAAGCCTGCTGCTTGAAAATGCTGTACATGGCGAGATTTTTTTCCCCAGGATTTAGCGAAGAACTCGCTGGCCTGCGTCTTCTCGCCGGATTTGTGAACGTTCTGTAATGACGAATAATTCACGCTGTAGAAATTTACCGGTGAAATTTAGTTCGCCGATAAGCGAAGTCGGCGTCAGAAGTTTAGAGACCACTAGGTGTGTGAAAACTTTGAAGTTCCCTGCAATTTGTTACTCTATTCAGTAGAACTACACATTACGTGCTGTTAGTGCGGTTTATAACAGACCAGAAACCTAAATGCAAGGCTGCCTGCCGAAACAGCGAGAATATAAAGCGTTTTTATGCGACCTGCAGTCCTTGAACTTTTGACGCTGAATCTGCATGGTAAAAAAATAAAGGAGAGATTACAAGACGTGCGTAAATATAAAAATGTTACATCCTTAAAAAGAAGTTTCAACGAAATAAGCACCAGGGCACTGTCCGCCTAAAGTGATAAAATGAAATATATTTTTAAAAACGTTAAGGGGACGCCATTACATTAAGCTTACGAAGCGCGCAGCTTTGTATATTGAAATATAATGGTACGCCCCCTCGTGAGGCAAGCTGTACTTCAAGTAGGTCATTCTCCTTCGGGCGATATTTAGGAGATATGCTCAGGTATTGGTTGCCGGCGACTTATATTTGTGTGCGCTACAAAAGAAGGGGTACATTTGAGACGTGAAGCGAAAATTTCTCAATATTTACCTCGCATATATATTCCGCTCTTATTACTGATATGATTATGGTACTTACGCGAACGCTGCGGAAATATGAAACCACCCAGCTCGCTCGCCCAATATAGCCTCGGATGGTTTTCTATTGTCGGGAAAAGTTGCCCGCGCACGCGACCTTCATGTAAGTAGATCACAAGCAGACCCAGTTCTCCAAGAACCTGCCTTCGCTGCATTATTTGTTTCTTTCTGCAACTCCAAAAGCATTGTTTCGACGGAGATTACTGAATACATCCCTGCCCTTCACTAATCTTTATAGTTTACATGGCCAATATAGCTTACATTTAAGATTCATCTGGTGGCGTAGTAGAGAATGAAACCTAGGGTTCTCTTTAATAGGCGCATAAACTGCTGTGCATAGGTTACGGAAATATTTCCCCTTAGCTGTAGAAAAAAATTATTATTATATGTTACGCAAAATGAAGGCTACTGCACCTCCTCGAAGCAATAAATTATACTTTACCGAAATAACTATTTGTTAATTCTAGCTCAAATTTGTTATTGAAAATTACTCATGAAATTTAATTTAGTTTGTATAACTATCTCACCTGCTCTACTTTGCTGAGCATTGGTTCAGGTCTATTTTTCTTGTTTTATCAAGCGCCGAACCACGTGGCTCACTTTGGAGTACGAGCCACATTCGTACACGGATACATTCACGACAATAAAGTTGCATCGACCAACGCTGTAAGGCGCTAATTTTGGTATATTTGTCTGTGTATAGCAAAAGTCGCAGTCGTCTTTCAAATAATGTTTTTTATAACTTTCTACGTAATATATTCGCTGAGAGCGACCTTAGAGTAACATATGCAGTTGCTTTATGGTTCACGACAAAGTTACTCTTCGCTGCCACTTAAGTGGTACATAAAGGGTTGCAAAATACTCGCACATTTTCAGTATTCTTTCAGTCAATGTTTCGTTGCTAGGGCCAAAAAAAGTGAATGGGTCCAACTGGTCATACCAGTTCCCAGCAATTGGTCCCAAATGGAATGAATTGGAAACCAACTGGAACGCTACACTTCAATAGGGAGGACCAATTGGACCTCACATTTCCAAGTGGTCGTTCCAATTGGTCTACCTTTTGCCATTTGGTCTCCCAAGTAGAATGCTTCTTAGTCCAATTGGTGTCACAAATTCCAATTGGAAAACCATTGGAACACTGCGTTCCAATTGGCCTCCCAGTTGGAATGCTTGTTGGCCCAATTGGTTCTCCACATTCGAATTGGAAAAGCACTACCAATCGTAGTAGACACATGGTTTGAAATATTTAGCTGCAATATGTTTGTAACTAACATGGCAGCCCTAAAAAGGTAGGTCAGGCTCACACACACACACACACACACACACACACACACACACACACACACACACATATATATATATATATATATATATATATATATATATATATATATATATATATATATATATATATATATATATATATATATATATATATATATATATATATAATTGGATGACCATATGCATTCAGCCGGTTATCCAGTTGACAGACAGTTTAATTGAACTGGGTCACCAGTTAGCTTTAATTGGATGACCAATTGTGACCAACGGGTTAACCATTTGGGAACCCGTTAGCTTCAACTGGATGATCACATCTGTTCAATTGGTCAACCAATTGAATACCACCTGCAAGCTTAGCCACTTTACAACAATGCGAAGTTTGCGAGCTCCTTGTTTGCGAACAGCCGCCGCCGCCGCACTTCGCTGACACGAGAACACGGAGATAAAACGGCTGAGCAAGCGTTGGTTTCGTACTAACAACCCTTCCAAAAAAGTTGTACTTGAAGCGGTAAGAGAAGATGAAAATTAGCTCTAAAATAAAAAACAATTCTAGCTTACAAAATTTTGCACTGTTTGTTGACAAATGCAATAATCTTAAAATTTAATTTTCTTATAAGTGCGTGCAGTGCGTGCGTTGCGGCAAGTGCCATCAGCATGGGCATCCCGATCGGACCGCGATTTTTTGTGGACGCATCATGCCACAGGTCACCGGCGTATCTTATATCCGGCGTCTTTGAAATGTTCATGTTGGCACGGTCCGTGGATTCAGCCCCATTTCATTACATTCGAGGTAAGTATTTTACTTTTGAACTTCTGCAATCGTTGCATTATTAGCAGCTTTCGCACATATCGTTCGTTACCCTAACTAGTGTTTGCTCGCGACTGCAGCGGACACGGTACACGGGCGCAACAAGCATGACGTGTGGCACCTACTGTACGCGGTAAGTTTTGTTACATCGCTATCATTTTCATATTGTAAATTGTATGAGCGAAAAACAGCAGGAATAGAAGGAAAGAACTTGACAGGACAGACGCTCAACTTACTACTGCAGTTTATTGGAAATTTTTCTCACACGAGAGCACGGAATCGTGCATGTGCAGCCACCTTACCACAAGAAAGACAAGGCCAACAGGAAAGTTACTTATCCGAACTGCCGCCCTTTAACTATTCAGAAAGCATATTTCTTTATCATTCAGCGCTTCCGAGGGAACACTCATGCACGTGGTTGAGTTCGCTTTAATCTGCACAGCTTCCATGATCTCGGTGGTCAGTCTGTGTTTTGATTACCTAAGAACATTAGTGCTCGTAAACTGCGGATTGCACCCGCAATCTCTGCAGTGCAGAGAGAGGTGTGTTCCACCTGCGAGAACCTTCCATGATGATGCATGTTCTCTGAGTCTGTCATTTAGACATCGGCCTGTCTGGGCGATGTACACTTTTCCGCAGCTCAACGAAACTCTGTACACGACCTCATCGATACAAGGAAGAAAGTGCATGGCACGTGTTTTGTGAACCCTTTCTGGTTCACATTTCTCTTCCCATGATTTTTAGCCCTGGAGCACAGCTTGGCCAGCTTGCAGGGGGCTGTGAGCACGACGCCAACCCCGTGCTTGCGACCAATCTTCTTCAAATTGTGCGACACAGAATGCACGTACAACACGACCACAATCTTTTCTGTTTTCCTTCTATCCTGGGTGTTGGTAGCATTTCTCCTCCTTAACTTCTATGACAACGTGTCACCCACTGCAACTAGCAGACTGTCAGGGTAACCCGAGCTTAGCAGGTGACTTGCTTGCGGAAGTTATGCTGTATGTTATGCAGACAAGATTTCTTCAGCAATGAACTAACGCAGGAAATAGCAGCTGCTTTTTTTACAAGCTTACTGTGAGATGAATCATAAGGTAACAGACCCTTCCTACCGTGGCGAAAATTCCTAGCAAACATGGCCAGCTCAATTAAAGTTTATTATCATTCACTCATTAACAACCAGTCAATGATGATTTGCAGTTTTTAGATGTTACCGAGGTTTTTAATTGAGTTGACCATGTTTGCTGGGAATTTTCGCTACGGTCTAAGAAGGTTCTGTTACCTTATGATTCATCTCACAGTAATCTTGTAAAAAAAGAGCAATTGCTATTTCCTGCCTTAGTTCATCGTTGGAGAAGCCTTGTCTGCATAACATAAAGCATAGTTTCGGCCTGCTCAGCTCGGGTTACCCTGTGACAGTCTGCTAGTTGCAGTTGGTGGCACGTTGTTAAAGAAGTTAAAGAGGACAAATGCTACCAACACCCAGGATAAAAGGAAAACAGAAAGATTGTGGTCATGTCGTATGTGCATTCTGTGTCGCACAATTTGAAGAAGATTCGTCGCAAGCACGGGGTTGACGTCGTGCTCACAGCCCACTGCAAACTGGCCAAGCTGTGCTCCATGGTTAAAGATCATGGGAAGGGAAAAGTGAACCAGAAAGGTTGCACAAAAACACATGCCATGCACTTAATTTGTTCCCTGTACCGATGAGCTCGTGTAGAGTTCCGCTGAGCTGCGGAATAGTGTACATCAGCCAGACGGGTCGATGTCTAAATGACAGACTCAGAGAACATGCATCATCATGGAAGGTTCTCGCAAGTGGCACACACCTCTCTCTGCACTGCAGAGATTGCGGGTGCTATCCGCAGTTTACTAGCACTAATGTTCTTAGCACATCAAAACACAGACTGACCACCGAGATCACGGAACCTGTACAGTTTAAGGCAAACTCAGCCACGTGCATGAGTGTTCCCTCGGAAGCGCTGAATGATAAAGAAATATGCTTTCTAAATAGTTAAAGGGCGGTAGTTCGGATAAGTAACTTTCCTGTTGGCCTTGTCTTTCTTGTGGTAAGGTGGCTGCACTTGTGAGAAAAATTTCCAATAAACTGCAGTTGGAAGTTCAGCGTCTGTCCTCTCAAGTTCTTTCCTTCTATTCCTGTTGCACCAACTGGCCCAGCATACATCGTGCAGAGGTGAACACACTTGCCTAGAACACTCGAACGGCGCACTTTGAACTGCACTGGCGACGTTTGCATGCATGACTGCTTAGGGTGAATGCTCGAGCGTGGGCTATCTGAAACTGCTCGTGCTGGAGCGTGCTGTTACAGCATTTTAGACAGGTGTGTTAACCTCTGTACTACAGCCATGTAGCTCATTTTCCTCACAGTCTTGTCATATTTTTCTTTCTCGCAGCATGTCTGATTGCTGACGCAACGCGGAACAAAGAACACTAAGCAACGAGACTATGTCCGCGACCTTGTTTCCTGAAGCTGAAGCAGAACGGGCAACAGTTTGACAACGAATACCCTTGGTAGCAGGAATTGTTGAGCTGCACTATGCAGCCCCCTCTGTATGAGATGTTTTCACCGAACAATTGTTGTTTAATAAAGACTCTTCGTGTTGAACACCACCTAGTTTCATTTGGATGACCATTTAGGATTAACTAGATTGCCAGTTGAACACCAGTTCACTTTAACTGGTTACCCATTTGGACACCAGTTAGCTTCGATTGGATTACCACATCTATTCAATCGGTTAACCAATTAAACACCACCTAGTTTCAATTGGGTGACCATTTACGATTAACTGGATTACCAGTTGAACACTAGTTCACTTTAACTGGTTACCCATTTGGACACCAGTTAGCTTCAATTGGATGACCATGCGTGTTCAAGTGGTTGACCAACTGGACCCCAGTCTATATCAACTGGTCAACCAATTACCACTAGCTCTACCCAAATGGTTGACCAATTGGATATGAACTGGTTTACCAATTGGATGTAATTGGTACGTTCCAATGGGTCGAAAACCAGTTGGTGCCAATTGGTATTTTTTCCAATTGGACCACTTGAATTTTTTTTACTGGGCGAAGCAATAAATGCGATAGCAACAAATTGTTATGTTATACTAAGTAAGGATAGCAGATAACCGTTTTCTCATCCAACCCGGCGTATCTCTTATAATGCAACCCGACGATTTTATCGATTCAGACTTTATATGAACCACAACGTGGATCTGAGTCTTGAATCTAGCGCATGAACTTATTGTCACCGTAAGCAGCCCGCCGCTAAAATAACCAATGCTTGGCCGCTGGTTCAGCTTGCCGATGTGCCGCCGTAGCTACAGAACACAAAGTCATCGATTTGAATGCAAGTAACAGCAAACTGTAAAAAACGGTTGAGCGCTTACAGATTTTAGAGTATGTCAAATATTCCCAGGGGATAGAAATTGATACGGCGCCGCACCGCACTATATGGATTTTCTCGTGTTAAAGGCACCGACAACTGGTCACATCATGTGATTAGATCCTGGTAAAAATGAAAAGACAGTGGAATATAGTGGCAGATTCCAGCATCCTTTTCGCGCTGTAAGATTTATATTTTTAAATCGTGTTTAACAGTAACAAAAACCGGTATGTCGCGCAGCCTAGCGGAAGGGCCTTGAAGCTCGATTAAGGAATCGATCAGTTTTTGCTGTACGTAGTCGCGTAGCCTGATGCTGTCATGCGCGCCATAATTAGTCCTGAAAATTAGAGTATGTATATTATCTATTACCGCTCTATGTTGTGCTGCTTACGAGGTAAAAGGAGTTGCGCAGTGAGAAGCAGCGCGGCCTTTGCGTTACCCAGTGGGACATGTTGAGCCGCGGCGCATGCGCGCGGAGCGCACGCATGCGCAGCAAACCGCCGCGCTCGAAGACGAACCGCTCTCGCGCTCACTGTTTGCAGCATGGGTGGTCACTTGTGTTTACGACTTCATATTCGCCGCAGATAGAAAAATTCTTATTACAAATGTTTCAGGGCGTTTTCCATGTTACCGTTCCGTGATTAGACACTCACCGGTCAGCTTTCCGTTGGCTATAAAAAATGGGCACCATAAAAATTTGTTGTCGGTCCTTCAACATTTATAGTGTTATTTGCGCCTTGTGATTTAACAGTCAACCACGAGTGGCGCTCTTTAACCGTATTATAACGCGCAGTGTTTCTTGAACGGAACTGTAAGCAATTAGCAAGCTCTGCTAGAAGGGCGTGGTAAATTACTCGCCCAACAAGCACAGCATTAACGTTCGCAGACCGCATATGGATGCCATGAGAAAAACATCAGTTTGAAACAGTAGAATGTTTGGCTATGCGGTGTGTGATAATCAATGGCAAATGCTACGTTGCTAAGCAACAGACGATTTAACAATCGGCAGACGAAGAGGAACGCCCGTATATGCATGTGTATTATTCCCTCGCCTAGCGCTGTTGCCCTCACGAGTAACTAGTACATGCGAGCGTAAGCCAGCAATCAAATACCGTTTCACGTTCACAGCTATTAAATATCACGGTCATAGCCAGGCCACGATAAATGCAATGCTTCTCTGAACCAAACCAGAAGGATGCGCGAATTGATAGTTTCATGATGCCGACTTTGTGCGAAATACACGGGACAGTTGCGAACGTCAGGAAGCGCTTGATATTTTTATGTTCTGTCTATTCTGACAGGTTTTGTGCGCAAGATAACGACGTGCAGCAATGCTTGACCACACGTTCCGGCGCAACCGCGTTCCACTGGCTGGTTGACGAAAGGCGAGGTCTTAGGGCGCGGTGGTAGCGGATAAACAAAGAGGAACGATGCGAGAGAGAGGGACTTGAACCCACGCACACAGTAAATGTCGAGAAGTGCAGCGTCGTCACATGACGAAGACATACGCTTCAGTCGCAAACACGATACCTACCTCTCAATTCAAGCCCAGTACGTTCCTTCCTACTTGCTTGCTCCTCCAGACATGGCACTTGCCCACTACGGAGGTCAAGAGCCGGAGTTTTAACAATCATGATAATGATCGATGATGGGCCAGGCAGACAGACAATCAACTTTATTAAGGTTCTGAGAAGCGAGCCAGCGGAGCCTTAGGAAGGACCCCTGGATGGATGTTGGCTAACCCCATGTTGGAGCCGGGAGGCCATGCCTGTCCGCGTTCTCACGGGCCCTCTGAGCAGCCGTGGACTGGTCTTCCTGTTTAGAGCTCGTGATGGCCTTCTCCCAGACCCCGCTTTCGCTGAAGTCCTGTAACACGGGGCACTGCCAGAGCGTGTTGGCTAAAGTAGAGAATTCTTTCCCGCAATCCGGGCAATGACGATCTATCTCTGTGTGGAGCCTGCTCAGGAAACCTCTCGACAGATTTTATTTATTTACAATACCTCAATGACCCCAGCTAGGGGATTTCATATCAGGGGGGTTTTATAGAACGCGCGCACAGAGGACGATGGGCCAATTATCGACCGACAGGTGATAGCGTACAACAAAATGTTGCACTAAAAGGATGAAATGAAAGTGAAACAGAAAATGACAACGAATCAATAATAACACTAGCAGGCAGAGCGACCACTCCGAGGAGATAAGGAGAAATATCAAGTAAGTGTAATAGGAAAGTTGTTTTATTGCGGTACGGCAAGTATTTCTATATGTCGTTGTTTTTTGTGTTTTGTTCTCTCCTTGTGAAGCTGAGGGCCAGTAAAGTGGGTATTTCTGAAAGAAAACGGCAATATTAATTTAATTAAAAATGGTGAGAAGGGTCCAATTAGAAAGGCCAGGAAGGTGTAACAGGTCGTTGCTGCTGCAACGAACTGTTGCTACCTAACTTATAGAAAAGCTATAAATAAAAAGAACTAGATCATAATACGCTGGTCAAAGATGCTTTGAGCACTAATTACCACATAATTTACAAACGAAGGAGGTGGCAGCAAAGTTCACGCCGCCAGTGAGGCCATAACACGTTTTTTTTTTCTCTTTCTGTATCGCTATTTGAACACTTGGACACTTGTAAGAATTGAAGCTTGGGCGAGTTGGTAAGGACCGATTTAGAAGGCATTAACAACAAATGCAACATTAGGAAACGGGACAAGACAAGCTGAGGCAAATAGTGCTGCTTGTCCTGGCAGTACCACGAGAGATGCCTGACCATTGGATGCGTAGTCAAGTTGTAGAAGCATGCTACAGAGACAGTTAAGTGTCCTTAAGTGTATTGATCATCAGTCACAGTCGGTCACTTTTGCGTGGTACGCGACATTACTGTCAGAGCCGCTTGTCCAAGTCCGTTGCTCATAAAAACCTCTGTAGGAGGGTAGCGAATTGGGCGAGTTGGAAAATGCTCATGAGCATAACCATCACCATCATGAGCATAAAAACCTCAGCAGCGTTTTCGTCGTCTTCAGCTGCGATGTCTTCTGCTGACGACATGCAAGAATAGTTTCAACAGACATTTGTCTACTGTCAAGGTGCGCTAGAACGGACGCCAGTGACACTCTCTGAACATAATATACCGGACAGTCGCACAGGATGTGGTGTAGCGTCTCCTCGCAACGACAGGCATCGCTAAGAGCGTTGTCGGTTTTTCCAATGCGAAAGGAATAGAATTTCGTAAATGCCACCCCTAGCCATAAGCAATAAAGCAGTGTGGCCTCTCTTCGGCGGAATCCAGTTGGCATACAGAGATGCATCAAGGAGGACAGGTGGCGTTGACGATATTAAAAAAAGTTTATTTTGTAACAAACTGTCAGTGACATTATCTAGCGCATTACAGAGAAAACAGCAAGCGTGTGAGGCTCGAGACCAAGACGTGGTTCGATGTCAGGCCGTCAATGTTGCTATGTTGACGGAGCCCCGTTGCAGGAGAAAGACGTGACGGAGCGCTCGTTCAGCCAGGGCACGTCGTAGACTACAGCGGTGCAGGTGTCCTTTACCTGCACATGGGAATATCTTAGAGAATAGCTTCAGAAGAACTATAGCTGGACTATAACTGCTGAACTTCTAACCCCTGTCCTTACATTCCCTTGTTCCTGATTCCGTTTATTCAAGCCCTTTATTATGAATGTTATTGTTTTATTTTATTTTTGTTTATTTCATTATTCTGTTACAGCTAACACTTCTGGCCTGTTCGCTATGCTTCATCCAGTTCATTGACGTTTTTTTAGTTTTTTTGCATTTCACCAAACAAGTTATATAGAACGGTCATCAAATGTATACAGTAGCTTTCGTATTATTTTGAATTCATAGTCACCAATAAAACTGGGTGTAATTGGTTGTGTTCCCTCATGCCTACGATGCTAAATACATCTCGAACTTTCGAGAATTATAGCCACTCCATAGTAGCGTCTTATGATATGCGGAGCCAGTAGCGTAGCCACAATTCTTTTTTTTTTTTTTTGGGGGGGGGGGAGGGAGGGGTTCCGCAATACCTTATGTGTGTTCGTGTATACGTTCACATGTGTGCGTGTATATGCACACATGCAAAATTCCCAAATTTCGACTCCCACTCCCCGCCCCCGGCTACGCCAGTGCGCGAGGCATCCGAGCTCACGTTCGTCAAGCTTCAAAAAAAACTTCAATACGTGGTTCTGGGACGGTGGTCAATCGATTGTACTCTTTTACCACTAATACAAGTTTTGTGCACCAGATGGTAGCTAACCCTAAAAGGCTATAATTACTTAGAAAGTTATTAAGAACAGCTTAGCTGTTAGTGACGAAAAAAGCAATGTTATAATTCCTCCCACTTCCATGACGTGCTACTTATTACAACTATAATTTTTATTCTAACCACCGATCTTTATGCACTGACGGATCTTTCCTGCTCTGCCACTTCCGCCACAATATCCTTAAAATCAGTTATTCAAATCTTTCCTGTGTGTTACACTACCTCTCAAGCCACGACAGTCTACATGAATTGCCCTAAAGCACCTGACACTCACCGTTAGGCAAAGCGTAAAAAAAATCGCAGTTTTGCCACAAGGGCGAAGCAATTAATGCGACAGCAACAAATTGGAATGTTATACGAAGTAGGCCTAGCATCTAACTCCTTTGGATCCGATCAAGCGCAACCCAACAAAACGCTGGTTTAAGGGTCTACGGCCGCTCCAGGGACCGCAGTGGTTTTCGTGCTGTCAGTCCTCGAAACGCGAAACGTTGAGACGGCGGCGAGCTTACGAGCCGTCTACTGATGTCTGTCGAGATAGCGAGCGCGACAGCGCTCACGACCGCGCCCTTATGAGCAAAGCTCGGAGTTGCTGCTGTGTCCCTCGTTTCGCTTCTCTCGACATACGCAGTATGGTCCACTTGTCTAGGTTGTGAACCTTTATTATTGCAAGCAAGTTCTGCGACCAAACGCTTACTTCTCCGGTCTTGGGGCGACAGTGTTCCTTGCTGTAAGTTTCTGTCAATCCGCAAGTCGACTCGGCTGTAGTGAACTTGAGTCGGTAGTTCTTGCCGGCAACAAGCTGCATAAAAGAAACAAGCAACGAATCAACAAAAGCAACAATAGGCAACAAAAGAAACTAAACCAGTATGCCAGCGACAAGTTGTTCCGCGCAGATCCCAGGCGAGATAACATACACAGTAAAAAACGTTGCGTTGTTCTCATGAGCATAAACTGCAACAAAGCCACACTGTGAAAGGCCCCATGTGGAGTATATACATAGGTACCAAACATGAACACATATTCTCGCTTGTAACAAACGTTATTGCGAATGAACGTTCTCAAACACGCGTGAGCGTTTCTTTCTGCGAGTGATCCCGCCCCCATTTGTATTCTTTAGTGGGTAACGTCAACACACGACTTACAGCTGACAACTTCATACAGGAGAGTAGCACACCTACACTGTAAACCATATTACATCCATGTAGGCATTTCTCGGTGTCTATATCTCACACCCATACAGCCCACGGAAAATAAGCACAGTTCCATCTGGTATTTTCCCAGAGTGGGTGGTGAATTACAGCCATAGTTCTCCCCTGGAAGAACTAGCTATGGAATTTGCTTTATAGTGCTTCAGAAGGAAGGGAGGAAAGGGGCGGAGGGGGGCGGACCGCTCTATTCATGTATTTGAAGGGGTGTTAGGGCGTATGTTTGCTTAACCACCCCATCCCACTTTTGCCACAAGGGCGCAGTTTTCATATTACACCCTGGAAAATTGATGCATGGAGGGTGCAAGTCCGTGAAGTATGTCCATCAAAAGGGTGTAATCCTGCTTGTTACGGCCTCTCCGTGGGGTGTATGGACGTGAGTTATAGACACCAAAAACAGCTATATGGGTGTAACGTGGTTTACAGTGTAGGTTTTTCAATTTTGGCATAATTTTTCTCGCATATTTCGTGGGTGCGTGTTGAAAGCAAAAACAATTTAGTCAAAGCTTACGCTCAGTGCTGCCCAGATCACCTAACAAAATTGCTGTGAATGAATCTACAGTATCCATGAAAATTTCAAGAATGCCTCGAACAGAACTTTGTCACGCTATATGTAGTGCACAAAAAGTGAAGATGGCGCCTAGAATGAAAAAAAAAAATCACAGCATATCCACGGAGTGAATGATGATGAGTGGGCGAAGCTGCGGAGGTTCATCGGTAAACCGTGAATCTTCCGTGAATTCTGCCCAGTACATTATCACCGACGTGAGATCGGGCGCGTTTATACTAAAGGTTCGATGAGTTATGACGACTTGCAGCTCACTTTAATTTTACATGTACGCTGTGAATTTTCATTGTTTAGAAAACCATTGCTTTAGAAATCATCTGGCGTCTTTCGTTAAGCAGCTGGCGTCTTTTCGTTTTGCTTTAGAAACATCTGGCGTTCTTTCGTTTTGCTTTTACAAAACATCTGGCGTCTTTCGTTGGCTTATTTCATCAATCAACGGCGTTTTGAACAAAATTTTTATTGTTTAATCACGCACTGGAGAAATCTCACCAGGCACTACCTTGGAGGTAAACAATGGCTGCTAATGGGAATGAGAGACAGAAGAAGTCGGCTTTTAGCTACTAACGTTTCCTACTGGAACATGCCAATGGCTGCTAATGGCGAATGAGAGACAGAAGAATTCGGCTTTTAGTTAACGCGCACGCTGCGAATTGTTTATTGTTCAACAACGCACTGGAAAAATCTCCCACCGGCACCACCTTGGAGGTCAAAGCGTAAGACTGGTTACGCACTACGACTACTACGACTACTACGAGGGACGAACGGGTGCCGCCTTAAGGAGCTTCGCCCCTAAAACCAGGTTAAAGCGCGGTCATGTGTCTTAACCTGGATGTGCACAGTCAAGCACAGTCAAGCACAGTCATGTTAAAAGAGCGGGCGTGCAAACGCGGATACAAGACTGGTCGGTTGGTTGGGTCTTAGTGGAATGGCTCAACCCACAACGGGGGATCGGCCACGAAGCGTGCGGCAGTAGAATTTCTAAAACAAAATAAATAAAAAAGTAAAGAGAATATGCGAAAAAGATAATTTAGAGTAAAGCAAGAATGTTCGTTGTAATTTCGATTTATTTATAAAATATTTCCTAACGAGTGTTAAATAATATAAATAAATAAATAAATAAATAAATAAATAGGTACAGACACAAGAGAGAGGACACCACAAGAGCCTGTGTGTCTTGACGTCTCTCTCATGTCCGTGTTTGCACACATTGTCTTTTAACATGAATGCATACCAACTAGCTGAGCTCTCTGTTATTCTAAAGCACAGTCTTTACAATATTTCTGAAATGAAACACCAGCTTTACGTACTAATTAAGCTTCATCTTGTAATACTTTTTCTTGCGCAAGATGTTTCGCTTGCTAAGCTTTTTCGGCAGGCTGATTTCAGGCGTAACGCACAATTTGGGAACGCAACACAAATAGAGTCGTACCTCATATACGAACAAGCATGTTTCGTGCATGAAAAGCTATTTAGGATTGCGGAACCTGCTATGAATCCAACGTTGCGACCCGGGTAATCATTGGCTGTTTTCAGGGGCACAATATCTTTGCCTTAGGGTAAAGCTATAATGACAGCTCAGACAGACGAAATTTTTTTCTCAACGAAATGTTTGAAAATACCGTTCTCGAGACCATTTCAACACATTTTGTACTGATACTGACGCCGTTTACCTTTGCGGGACCGATTATTCTCCTCCGTGGTAACTTTCCATAAAGCTGTGCCGTGTTTCTCAGGATGTGCTATCGCACTTGACCAACAACTGTGAATGAATCGTTCTTTTTTTAACCTTATGCGAGTACATAATTATGGTACACACTTACTGATCTTTTTACGAGAAAACGCAAGCAAATCGTTAGTAACAGCAGCCGTTACTACCTTTTTTGGACTATTACTAACTTCTTCCTGCTTTTTTACTATCTACGTTAACAGACACTTCAAGAGTTGGAACGGTTACTACCTCATGCATACCGTTTCAAACTTTTTGCCATGAACTTGTTAAACAAAATTGTCATCACTAACTAATGTGTAAAGTTAGTAAAGGGATTGGTCTGATATCACTTTTTTAGCGGCACTGTACAAAGCAAATATCGATCAAGCGGAAAACCACAATTTCTTTTTATTAAAATTAAGCAACAGCAATGTGTAAGCATTCTTTCTGCTATTCTGAAGGCGGAAGAGTAAAATGTAATGGAATATAGGGCACGTGCTGTACGCATATTAATACGCAATATAAATGCCAACAAACTGACAAAAAGAGGGCTAAAACCGCACGTCATTTCAGCAGTAAAATGATATTGCAAGAGGCAGGGGCGTGCAGCCTTCCCATATTCCGAGCAGGTGGAGGGGTGGGGGTAAGTTTTGTTGTTTGTCACACAATCTGCTTTACAAGTGAAACATCATTTCCGGAAATGAGCAGTTGGTGGCGATTCAGAACCGATAATGTACATTAGAGGGGTATGTATTTG
The DNA here is from genome assembly GCF_013339695.2 of Rhipicephalus sanguineus. Taxonomy (NCBI): domain Eukaryota; kingdom Metazoa; phylum Arthropoda; class Arachnida; order Ixodida; family Ixodidae; genus Rhipicephalus; species Rhipicephalus sanguineus. The sequence goes on from NC_051186.1 coordinate 87,131,209, forward strand.
CTTTTCACCACGTTCTTGCACAAGCCTTGTTGGAACTAATAATATAATAATAATATCTGGGGTTTAACGTCCCAAAACCACGATATGATTCTGAGAGACGCCGCAGTGGAGGGCTCCGGAAATTTCGACCACCTGGTGTTCTTTAACGTGCACCTAAATCTAAGTACACGGGCCTCAAACGCTATCGCCTCCATCGAAAATGCAGCCGCCGCGTTGTTGGAACTAAGTTGGCTCGGTGTAGGCATAGTCCCTCAATACTTTTTTATGGTCACGAAACTTCGGGCCACGTTTGGTATAGGGACATAGTCTCCCGCCAGGGGCGTTAGTGCAGACAAGGGGGCTTTCATCGCGGCCGCTTAAACGGATTTTCGGTGCGTCAAGAGGTTTCCGTGGCGCGACTCGCTCT